>NW_018223306.1:0-1091 GCF_001263595.1 Phalaenopsis equestris
TGGTCACCACCAATCATACCGCCACCAGGACCGCATGTCACCGACCGATTAAGTCAAGATTGGGTTTGAGAAATTTACCCATCATTCCTGCAATCACGGAAAAAAAGACAAGACAACTACCTGACACTGTAGCCGGTCTACACCACAGAGAGCATACCTTCCCTCGACATACCGATGTCTCTACTAAGACATCCCGTCCTGAGACATCATTGTCAAAGAAGAAAAGGGTATGGGTACCCAAGGTCGCTGCACCGCTACAGTTCAGTGAGCCTGCAGGACAGGAAGTAAAACTAGTGCCTGAAATATCTGACGTCGTCGCGACAATAGCCAACAAAATGGAGGAACAAGTAGAGGATGTCCACCATTGTCCTCCAGATCTTAAAGCAATCAAGGAATCAATAATTGAGGAAAAAGTTGAGAAGCTCAGGATTGAGATTTCTGAGTTAGCTCAAGAGCACGGAGTTTCGTCAATAGCGACAATGAAGATTTTGATTACAATGATTACTTGGAGGAGGATTTCATGGATGTCCATGTGATCGAAACTAGAGCTACCACATCTGTACGCGAGGCTCAGCCTCATACTGAAGAGAACGCTGTAGATGAGCTGCGTAGAGTTATCCTCCTAAGAGACGAGCAAGTTGTTCTACTGGAGAAAAGAATAGAAGAGATGACTGCAGTTATGACTGCTATTGCCACCATTCAGGGGCAATCACAAGCACCAAGGTTGGCTTCTCCAGATCTACCAGAAATCATACACATTGCAGATGAAACAAGGGAGGCTACTTTGACAAACAAAGAAGAACAACCAAAGAAGGATTCTCCATCAGGTACCTTGCCAGAAAAAGAGTTCAAGCAAATGGTTGAACAAGTACGGGATGCCTTAGCCCAGTTCAAGGGTGGTGCATCAATTTTAAAGGGTAGACCTTACCCGAAGGAGTTCGATGCCGTCCCTTTCCCCAAGGGTTTTGTGACCCCAAACTTCAAGATATTCTATAGGACTGGAAATCCCAGAAAACACATAGCACATTTTTGAGTCAATTGTGGCAACACGATGACTAGTGAAGCTCTACTCTGCCAGCAGTTCGTCAGCA
>NW_018223307.1:0-3261 GCF_001263595.1 Phalaenopsis equestris
AATCATATTTTATTTAAATTAAATAAAATCTTTTATTTAATCATAATTTAATCGGGCATTTTAACGAATTTTTTTTCATAAGTTTTCTATGTCCATCTTTAAATTACAAATACTCCATATCTTGGCATCGATTATTATGAAGATTAATATTAATTGAAAAACCTAATATAAATACTTAGAAAACAATTAGGCTACAATACATACATCCTACATAATTTGCGATCAACAGAATTAAATCTCCACCGCTCGATTTCTCCCCCCAATTCAACCCTTCAAATACCTTCCCCCATCTTCGTCCCTTCATCTCCGCCTCTCATCCTCCCACACCCAGTGGCACTGCTCTGTTTCTCCTACTCCGACCTTTCAAATCAAGAAGCCGAAACCGAAGATGCAGTTTCTTCTCCCTTAATGCTCTCGTCCACCCCTTCGCCTTCACACAACCGTCCATTCATTGAATACATCGAAGCTAAAATGGCCGTGACGCTGTTCAATCTCTTCCATTTGTGTGTTCTTTTAGTTGACATCTCGGTGCATTGCACTCTTCTCTGTGCACATTATAGGAGGCGAGGTTATTCTCCACAGGCCAGGTCAGGGTCTCTTCGTCAACTGAAGGTATCTCTTGCGTTACCCGATTCTCTCTCCGCATTTAGGGTGAATTACAACTCAGTTGGCAATTGGAAAACATAACTGAGGATTTTTAATATTTCGACGGGTTATAGATCTTCTCATCACATCTTGCGCTGATCTTATTTTCTTTTCGAGGCTGGCGTGAATCGTATTCCTATTTGACATTTTTATTATCAAGCTTCGTTTTGTATGTTTAATCTCTTATCCGATAAGCTTTGTTTTTGTGTAGTAGCTAAAACTGCAGTGTTTTCTTTCCTTCTTGAAACATATCTCGAGATTGGCAGGCAAATTGAGGCATCGTTTGATGGATTAAAAAAAAAAAAATCAAATCAAATGTTGCAAATGAAAGTTGCTGTTTGGTAGGGAACTGTAACTTAGCTAATGTTACTGTTATTTTTTGTTATATCTCTTTTGCTACCTTCTGATTTTCCCAGGCCGATAAGGTAAATGAACCGAATTGATTTCTGGTGGATCATAATTATTCTTTTGGTTATTCATTTTTTGTTTTTTTTTTGTTTTTTTGTTTTTTGGTGAGATTTTTACCTAGCTTGGCTTAATTTACATAAGAAAACATTTATTTCCAAGCAAAAATGTATATTTATCATTTTGTCTTTTACTTCCAGACATCTTGAAATTGTTTTCATCGAAGCTAACTTTTCTAATTATGCTTCTAGCACTCGAGCATCATGAAATGGGTTGCATATCTGTTGAATTTTTTGTGTTATACTGTCTTTATTTATGCATAAATATCTTTTTTGGTATCTTAATTGATTTCATTGTTTAAAATTGCACTGTAAGAGACGTGTCTTAAGGATTGCCTCAACACAAATATGTAAAAAAGCCTTGATTCATACACCTCACCTTGATCTGATGAGGCATTTGTCTCAGTTAGATTGAGGCACCTCATGTTGCACAGGTGCATAATTTGTTAGATACAAGCCTAAAAAATTAGGATTTAAAATTTTTTTTATATTTTCATTTATAAATTTAATATGTAAATAAATCTTTTTTTATTATTTTTCTGCACCTAATCCTAAAACAAACAAAATCAAGATTTTAAATTGCCTGGGTCCCTTCACTCCTAGCTCCATGTTGCACTTACATCCGACACCGCTTGGAATATCAATTGCCGCTGAGGACAAGGGAGAAGAGAAAGGACTCACTATAATGAAGATTCTAATGAAGATCTAGTTGATGAGAGTAGGAAGACTTTTAATTCCATAAATTATAATCTTATAAACTTAGACTACTTGTTTATGTTGAATTAATAATAGGAGAAACTTATTTTTATGATCTTACTTTGATGTTTGTACATTAATTATTATTTCAGATTTTTTAAATTACTTCAAAACAGTTCATGACTAGATGTTTTTACTCATAGAAACGTCTCAATACTTAATATTGCAATTTCAAACCTTGACTGATCTCTGAAGATATTATAGTGTGTATGTCTATTTACATACATACATATGCTTACTAAAAAGCCTGCATGTTCAGTTGATTGTTCGAGTTTGAACAGATTAATATTGCCCATTATATATATATATACATACATACATACACACACACGCACCCACACACACACACGCACACACACACCAAAGGCATCCTTCCCTTGCGTAGTTGCATATAATTAGTCTTCTAGGAGTAAGAAATGCGTGCATTACAAGGAACAAATGGTCATTCAAATATTCATAACGTCTTAGCTAAATGATTGATTTTATAATCACAATACACTGTATTAGCCCTAAAATTCATAATATTGCAAACAAAAAAAATTATAAAGCATAAAAAAAAAACCTTAATGAGATTGTTCTTCCAAAGAGTGCAACAAACTAACTTGGAAGTTCATTCCTAGAGAGTTAAAGGAAGTAATTAGCATATAAGCATATTATAATGTTGATAAAGTATTAATTACGTTTCTCAAGCATTAATTTTGCTTAGTTTCATTTCTCTGTTAGCAATGTTTAGTTCCAAATTATGCATGCTGATTAGTGTTGTCATAAATCCTATTTTGGATGTAATATTGAGTTCCCTTGTTTTCGGTGAAGTAATTTTGTTTTTTCTTCAATAACTTATGTTAAAGCTTATGATGGGAGGTTTTATCTTAGTTAGAGGGAAGGACATTATTGAACTTATGGCTTGCCTTTGTAGTTTAGTGCTTTCATACTAGAAACTACAAAAGTGGTGTTGTTATTCATTTTTCAAGCTTAAAATGGTGGGTTAAGTATATGATAAGAAAATCCGATGACGTAAGAGGTGTTATTTTTTATTTTTTATCTATTCCTTTGACTTATCAATCACTTTTTAATTTCATTTGAAGTGCATTGCCACTCAATGGAAATCGTATGTATTGATGTAAATAAAAATCTCCCCTTTTTGTTGTCATATTCAAATTGTTTTCAAGGGGATGAATATCCCTATTTGCAGCATACATGCTTCCTTTAAACTATTAAATTTGAATAACAATATTGAATGATATCATAATGCTAAAAATTGAATGGGTCACAAAAAACATTTATTTTTAAATTAAATATATTCATAGTCCGAAATGCTAATTGTATCATTATTTCTTTTAATGTTTTGATAGGAGCTTGTTCTAAATATTTATTTATAAATATCAAGGCATATTCA
>NW_018223307.1:3396-11419 GCF_001263595.1 Phalaenopsis equestris
ACACTCAATTTTCATTTTTATTTATTTTTCTGGTTATTTTGATATGTCTCATCACTTATGGATATCTATCTTACCTTTTCTCTTATTAAACTATACTATGATGTCTTTGTTGTTTTCATTTTCTTCCGTGGAAGTTCTTGAAATGTTAGAAAAATTGATGATTGATTATTGTTTTTTATGTTTTTTTATCCTACTTATGTCAAATGCTTTGCTAATTCAGTGAGATATCAGGACGGCTTTGGAAAGCAAATTTGCTATAAATCACTAGGAAACTGGTTCATAGAAAATGACAAGTGGTGTTCAAAAAACTAATTATGAGTGCCAACATGTGGAACAATATGAGCAAGAAGATTCTCAGGTAGCTTTCTTTTTCACTATTTTAATTTATTGCAATTATTTTATTGGAAAAAAATACTTATTTCTTGCAGCTATTCCATTATTTTTTTAGGCATTTCTACCTAACAATAAATCTTGAATTGCATGTACATTCAATAATTTCATTTGCTTCAAGTATTATTATTATTTTTCATGTATTCAAATCTAAAGATAATTTGTCCTGTTATTCTTGCATGGTACACATTATAATTCTTTGGTGTAGACGGGCAATTTAATTGTAAATATTACTATTTGAATGGTTAGGATGTGCTTTCAGCTTGTTGCTCTTGGTTGGAGAGACTTATATCTACCAACTCCGCCATTACTCTTGCCTCTTAACAATAAACTTATTGGTCAATGACAAGTTAGAGAGCATCACTAGTTAGGCAAATATATGTTAGCCCCACAGTGTGTTCTCAGTATCTTAAACATGGTGCAATATTCTTATTTATCATCTGATGACTTGGCTTGATTGGGAATTTTTATATTTAGAATATAATGAAATACATTTGATAAGTTTTTTTCTTGTAAAAAAGAATAAATTAGCTATTTAAAATTTTTGAAAGCCCATCTAAGAGGTTTTATAAGTTAAAAAAAAAAAAGATTGAATCCCGAATAATTAAAAAGCAGACAAAGTTTTTAACTGCAGAACTGAGGAACAATGTATTAATATTTTAAAGACATTAATTTATTTAAATTAAGTCAAAATAATATCAAAATTTATTATTTTAATATTTCATAATGTATTTTTAAATTTAACTTAATACATTTAAATGATTAATAATAATAATATCTTAATATTATACAGCACATAATAACAATTTTCAATATAAATAATTATATAATCCTTGGATTTTTTTTATGACTTGTACTGCACTTGTTTGGACTAACATACCTATTACATTTTTGTTTGGACAAATACAATTTAAAATATATCTTTCCACTAAAATATCCTAAAATGTATACTAAGCATGTTGTACCTCTGGAACTTTAGCCAGCGGGAAATACATAGACTTCTATCATTTCATGTTATCCTTATATATATTCTTACATTTATCTATTTACTTGTGAGATTTCTTCTTGCATCAGAGTAAGAAGAGCACAATAGTTGGAAAGTTTCAACAAAGGTCTGAGTTGGTGCTTAATTGTTATTGGAATACATTTAACATGATTCCTTAATAAGTGTAGACGGTTAAAAAAATTTTAGTGAAAATGACATCATTGAGATAATTTTGGTAGAAATACAAAAGTTAGATAGATGGTCAAATTAAAGTTCTAACTTGGTTCAAGAAAAGAGTTGACTTGATTTAGAGAAGTCAATTTGGTCTCACCTTGTTGGAATTAAATTTGAATACTATTTAAACCCTATTAGATCAAATTTAAATATGGTTTAACCAAATCTGACTTGATCATTGTTCAAATAAATTCGGATTTGCTTAAAACCTATAACAAAGTTCTAATTTGATTCAACCCTTGTTCGAACATCTTTAATTATTTTACAAGTTTGATTTGAATATAACTCAAACCTATTTTAAACCTGGTTTAGATATGCTCAAATTTGTTTATAATAAGTTTTGAGCTTGATTCAACCTTTGTTTGAACCTCCTTATGTTATTTTTTGAGTTTGATTCGAGCATGGTTATAATTTTTGTTTGTGTTGGAATGAGGTCTCTAACATGTTTATAGAAAAATTCAATTTCGGTTTGAACCTGGTTTGATCCTTGTTTCAACCAATTAATAATTTTTTAAAATTTATGTTCACAACATTTTTTTCTTACGTGTGAATCAGCTATAAATATTTTAGAATTGTATGGAGAAGAATAGAAAGGAGACAATAGGGTTGGTTGAAAATGGGGCAGCATATTGACAGATCAATATTCATTGACTTGACCCATTTCCAAACCTCTACTTTGAAGTGAATGCTTGAATCAAACTTTGAAGTTTCAAACCTACTTTGAATTCAATTTTAAATTCTTTATTTTGAAGCTAAGGTTTGAACTCTTAATTCAAAACAAAAGTTCAAATTAGGTTCAAACTTTGGGCTCTAACCTGCAATATTTGGTGAAAATATTTTTGAACACCAATTGTGAGTTGGAACTTGGTTCTTGCAAAATTCAAACCACCATTTGAATCTCATATTTAGGGTAACTTTTTTCAGTCTAGTTCAAAGTTTTAATTTGAACCTAGGGTTTTAACCTCTTGTTCAAACATAGCATTCAGTCTCGTCAACATGAGAGGGCTCGACTCTTGAAGCAGATACTTGGATTCACTTTGTTCGAATTTTATTCAAATGATAGATAAGAAGAGACTGACATTTATCATACTTGCACCTTAGGTTTTTACAAACCTAAGGTTTACTCATCAACCAGTTTAAAAAAAAAAATTGAACTCTCCTTTTTTATGAACATGCCTTGAAGTTGGTCTTTCAATTCTTTTTAAAAACAAATATCGGACAGCATTAAAAGAGACTATATAAGAGGGTAAAAGCTTTGAAATGTAATATTTTCAATGGAGACACTTGGATATCCGATCAATCTAGTAAGGAGCCATAAAAGATGTTAATTGGAGAAATGAGATTTTTGACTTGATTATTCATTTGACTGTTCCTGTGAATATAATGGATTATCACTCATATTTCAAAATAAATGTATCTTGGCCCAAAAATCAGTTTGGGGGATGCTTAACTAACTGGAAATACAAGGGGCATATCGGTCCAAACATGTGCGAGGGATTAAAAGTCAATCTCCCCTCATAATATTATACTACTTTTTATCTGTAAAAGAATAACAATTAAGTAGTCCAAAAAAAAAAAAAATTATTTCTGTTGAACTGCATTTATTTTATTATGATTTTGTTATTATTTTAATTTTTATTTTTGAGAATCTTTAATGCATGGATGAAATTAAGGTTCATAGCCTCACTCTCAGCCTTCATGGCATGGTTTTGAGTCCCTACAACTCCACGAAGTTGTTATTTTTTGAAAAAAATTACAAAAAAGTGTTGTCATGGTCTCTTGTACCAAATTGTTTCACCCTTTATATGCTTTTGTTTGTAGCGGGCCTTGTGCCCTCGTAATGTATAATATACGGGGATAGGTTGCTATCTTTTATTTTTAATTGTATGGATGAAATTTTGTAATTTATTACTTTCCTTGTATTTATTCATTTTATTTAAATATGCAATATATATATATATATATATATATATATATATATATATATACATACATACATACATACATACATACAAACATACAATTGAAAGTATTTGCTAAAAAAACCTCCTTCATTTCATTGATGAAGGGCTTATATAGAGCTTTACAAGTTACAACATTTACAAATAAATATCTAGACTTTATCCATTTACAAATAGGACCCTACATTAAATACAATCTCAACTCGCCCCCTCAAGTTGGTGAAAAGATATTCACTAAGCCCACTTGTCACATAACCTAGACAATTCTAATGAGCTAAGCCCTTTGGTGAGGCAATCAACCACTTGTTCTTCAGTTGCTACATGACATAGCTCCAGTAGTCCGTTATTCAACTTTTCCTTATTGAAAAAGCTATCAATCTCCATATGTTTGTAACTACATGTTGCACCGGGTTGTTGGTAATGCTGATTGCTGACTTGTTGTTGATTGCTGACTTGTTGGCACACCACAACTTCATTTGAGCTCCTTGGTTCATCTTGTGCTCCATCAACAAGGCTCTCAGCCACATCATTTCAGCAACTCCTAAGGCCATGACCCTATACTCTGCCTATGTTGTTGTTCTCGCTACTACCGACTATTTCTTGCCCTTCCAAGTGACTAGGTTGCCCCCTATGAGCATACGATATCTAGAGAGACTAGTGTCCTCACCGTGCTCTTCTTTGCTACCAGTGCAAATGTCTCGTCATAGTCAATTTCATACGTCTGTCATCACCAATTGTGCCTTGTAACACTCCACTATTCCTTTTGAATTTCATTTTGCTGTGAAGATCCACTTGTACTGAATTTCTCTTTTCCCCATTGACAATGGTAATATCTCTCAATTCGTATTCTTATCGGTTGTACCAAGTTCCTCCAACATGGCAAACTTCCACTCTGGACTCTCCTTAGCTACTTGCCAACACTTGGGTGTAGAAACATTGTACAAAGATGCAATGAATACTCCGTGTACAGATGATATGTTAGAGTATGAAACAAACTGAGCAATGTTATTAGAGAAACCAAAACATTTAGGAGAACGAACCTTATTACTGCGAGAGGTCCTCTTTAAAGCCATGAGAGTGGGAGAAGAATGGAGAGGAATTATATCACTTGGGTATTCAAATTCTGAAGTGGATGGTGTAGGTGTCTCAAGAGTTGGGGTAGAACGAGACAATGAACTTGATGACATAAGTGACACGACAGACACTGTTTCGTCATCTACCTCTTCCTCGTTTTATACACTATTAGCTCCCCTTGAGCTTGAATCCCTCCACATTCGGGCTCATTTTCTTCCTTGTTTTAGCTTTTCCTTCGCTGATCCTTCCCACACAACATGACAAGTCATCGTTTTCACATGTACAAATTTCTGACCATCACTACTCTCCCCCGCCTCATCGTCCCCCCTCCCCCCATGCCTCGTACCGCTGGTATATGACACGTCATCTAAGGTTGAGGTCATTTCTATGGTGTAGTATGGTTTGAGTTCTCTAAAGAGCACATCCATGCTCACAAACAATTTCTTATCTATCAGACTCTAACAAACATACCCCTTCTGGGTAGCAAAATAACCCATGAAGAGGCTTCCCTACTGATGGTCTGTTGTCCTTCACAAAATACAGTAAAAAAACTTTAATGAGAGGATCCCGCCATTATCTCCTTTCAACAACTCATGAAACGATTGCCACTCCAGCACTCTTGAAGGTATTATGTTGATCAATTGAGCGGCTGTCAAAACTGCTTGCCCGACAAGTGTTTTGGGACATTCATCGAGATCATCATGCTTCGTGTTACCTATAAAAGGTTTCTATTCTTTCTCTCTGCTACTCCGTTTTGTGTAAGTGTGTATAGACAAGTGGTTTGATGCTGTATTCTGTGGGCTGACATGTACTCATCAAACACATTAGTATATTGTCACATTATCGGACCTCAATACCTTCACTACTGTACCGTATTGAGTTTGAATCACCTTGTGAAAGTCTTTAAATTAGACAAACACATCACTTTTATTTCTCATCAGATATAACCAAGTAACATGAGAAAAACAATCAATAAAAGTCACAAAATATCCATAGTCATTCATCGAAACTGTAGAACAAGGTTCCCCATACATCTGAATGCACCAAATAAAAAATAAGAGAAACTCCTATTACCATAACTAACATAAGAGTTCCTAGTATGCTTACCCAACTCACATGCATCACACACAAGTCTTTGCTTGAGTGAGCATAAGTAATAGTGTTCTCCTCTTATGACGATAAAGTGGTTGTATTCTCAGTTACATCACCTGCTGCTTTATGTTTCCTCTTTAACATTTACAAGAGCTCGTGATCTTCATCGGTAAAAACCCTCTGTTTCTCCCTCGTTCTCCGCTACCATTAGATTTGTCTAGTGGCCGCCTCTACCAATCGTTTGACCCCCACAATTACCACGACTTCTAGAATGCTCACGTCCACCCGTTTCTCTTTTCTTATGTGGCTTTAAACAAGCCTTGCTCAGGTGTCCCACTTCTCCACAATTGTGGCACCTTCGGGTCTTCCTCTTGGCACCTGTCATACCTGAGCTTGAGGCAACCAGAGCAAATCATGTACCTGGAAGTTCACTCGGTAGAGAGTGTAGCCTCATACGACTCTCCTGCTACAACATCGTGGCGATGACCTCATCCAATGAAGGAATTGTTGCCTGGGCTTGGAGTACTAATTTCCTATAATGAAAGACTAGATTCAGATGAGCCAGAAATTGCATAGATCTCCCCCTTCTTACACCCCGAACACAAGTTGACCTAGGTGAGAAGTGATCAAGATTTTGTCACAGTTGCTCCAACTCTATGGAGTACTCTTGAATCGATGTATCACCTTGTACTACTGCCTTTATGTCACACTGAATCTGGAACATCCTCATGTGGTTCTCAGTCCCAGCATAGGTTTTCTTCAGTTTTACCCAGATGTCATTCACTTTCCGAATGTCATCCACTGATGTCACAATCGATGGAAATATCGAATTGAGTAGTCAGGTGTAAATCAATGCATGTGTGGTTCTACACTCATCCCCTTCAACACTGCCACTTTTTAGCTCGACCCCCGTCATGTATCCTTCTAGTCTTTTCCCTACTAGAGCAACCTCGATACGACGTGACTAACTTAGATATATAGCCAATCCATCGAGCTTCAGATCCACCGGAGGGAGATCTAGTTTCACCTGCATTGGAGCACATGCTGGGTAGTGGCTCCAGTCGAGACGCGAGATTCCTATATGAGCCCGACCAAGACCTTCAAAACTTCAGGATCCATCTTTCCTAAAAGTTTCAATCTCCTACTACCCACACTATCTCAGTCTCCTGACATTCTCAATCACAATCATAAAACTAGAGCATGCTGAACACACACGACTTCCTACAACTTCGTGTGATCCGCTTTGCCTTAGCCCGCACAAAGCCGCAACCACTTTGTCCCGCACTCAAAACCGTAACCGTTTTGATAGTTTGACTCCCTGCCGTTGAGTGGAACTTTGAAGCCTTACTCCATTTCCTTCCAAACTCCCGAGCTGCAATTCCACTGTTTCTTTCATAACAGTTTCGTCGTTGCCTTCACGCCGCAATCTCGACTCCACTTCGCAAGCAAGCTGAGTTGGGTTTTGAGTCCTTGAGGGCAGAGTGAGAGACACCACTAGAGCTGTAACTGAACCAATGCACTCGATGAGCAACTCGAACTCAACTCGATTAAGAATCAATCATATTTGTTCAAATTAGTAAATAAACAACTTAAACAATTTTAAAAGCTCGAAGCTTAAATGAAGTAAATATGAACATAATCAAACTTTTTCATTTATGTTCACGAACAAACTCATTTGTTATTCAACAAGTAACTTATTAAATACTCGATATTAAGCTCGATGATAGCTCATATCATATATGATAATTATTATAATAAAATTTAATTTACCAGAATATTAATTTATTTGTTGATAACTCGATGATAGCTTGTCTCATATATGATATATAAATACTTGATATTATGTTTCTGTAGCTTTTAAAGTGGTCATTTTTAGTTTTTGGTGGGATTTAGATTAAATTATGTTTAAATGCTACACAAATTATTATACTAAACAACCGGTAAGTGAGGGATTTAGGGCAAAATAGCGGAGAAACGAGATTTATGGTATTATAGGGTTTAAAGTTTATAATAAATGAATTATTAGCTCCGATCAAATTTGTAAAATTATTTATTGAATTTTTTGTATGAAAATCTAGATGTTTGTTTGAATTGCGAAGATGAGGTCGAGGCTGTGGCGAGGTGGTGATTGGGGCAGAGGTGGGGTTCGAGGCGGTGGCGAGGGTGATGGTCGGGGTAAGGACGGGGGTGGTTGTGGGAGTGGTGGTGAGGGTTGGTGTCGAAGTCGAGCGACCTCTTCTGACATTCTTTTTCGTCAAACACCGTGTGCTTGTCCCTGCCCAAAGTC
>NW_018223307.1:12000-12849 GCF_001263595.1 Phalaenopsis equestris
GTGTGAGGGGGGTTCAATGTCATTCTGAGTATCAATAGTGACTTTTGGTTTATTCAAAATTACAAACGCCCAATCAACGTTATCTCTTTCTTTATGCAGATATCGAAGATAGTAAACCTGACTCGCCTGTCGGGCTAGAATGAAAGAATCAAATTTAACATATATTATGTTTACTTTCACTCCCATGATATTATATAGTTCGTTTACCCTTGTATCACGATTAGGAACAGGATCGAACCAAGTGCAGTTGACTAGGAATACACTTCCTCCAATAGAGTCTGGATAAGATGTTTCAAAAACTTGTTCCAGAATCCCATGATAGTCTATCTCGTCGTCCGACTTATCGTTCGCTTTAACACAAACGCCAGAGTTAAAAGACTTTTCTTTCGAACAAGAATCTTGTATGAAACCTGTACCCATTTACATCATAAATTTGTCATATTTTCACGATGCTCTTAAGTCCCCAAGCAAGATCTAATAATCATTGATCTTTTACTCCATTTCTCTAATTATGAATCTAATATATATATATAATTATGCGTTAATGAAAAATCTCGTGGTACATGAGAAATAAATAAATATGTCAATTTTAACTCACATGCGTTGTAAACCACTTGGAGAAGTTATTCTTAATCTCTCTGTTTAGGGTTAGAGTTTCGTGTCATCATCTTCAACTAAATTTAATGAATATATGAATAAACTTTTCATACATTGAAATATCGTTGAAATAGTTAATCATGACACTTTAGATAAATAGGTTAAAAGTTATAATAGAAAATGCCTTAATAAAGAGTTGTATTTCGTCGCAATTAAGAAGAACCTAAAACGTTGCTGCTCAAAGTTACTGAT
>NW_018223308.1:0-2701 GCF_001263595.1 Phalaenopsis equestris
GGGTTTAGCCATAGGACTTTCTTGTTGACTATTTTATAGAGGACCAAAAAAGAAACTCTCACCATTAGAAGCTCTTAAACCATTCTTTGCTCAACTTGAAGTTTCACATATTGGTCCTAACCTCTAGCACGTAGTAGGTGGGGTCAATATGGGGGAGCTCAAGGTGAATCCCCATAAGATTGTCTGGCCTTAGGGTTGACCCTGAGTGTTGGTCTGGAGCTAGTGCACTCACTTTCAGCTCACATTCACTCATAACCCTAAACCTAAACTTTGTTGACTTCGACTCTAATCCCTTAATCTCTTGGGATACTCATGTAGACGGTCCCCTAGACCCACTAGACCTAGGCTTGGGTTTAGCTAAGACCAGTAAATAGAGGACCCAAATGGGGATTCTATTGGTTCATGCCTCATATTGGGTGGTTTACACCTCAATTTCACCAAAATATCCAACTTAGCCTTTTGCCCCCCTCCCCCTCCCCCCCAAAATCTACCCAAATTACCTAAACACCCCCAAACCCTAAATTTGGCCAAAATTCCTAATTTCATCCAAAATACCCAAATTTATTCAAAAATCATTTCCAACTACCCAAATTGCTCAAAACTACCCAAAATTTCTAAAATTACCAAAATATTCCCAAATTTACCAAAAGTACAAAATACCCTTGGTGGCCCAAAATTTCCCAAAACCTCCAAAATCATCTCAAATGTCCCCAATACCAATTTGGACCCTTCAATTGAGCCTAATTCGGCCAATTTGACAAACTTTGACCAAAAGCCCCAAATTGCCTTTAAAGGTCCAATTTCCCCTAATTCACCCTAAATGTCCATCAATTTGACCCCATTTCCCCCAAATTTCAATTCTAAACTTAAATTCATCATGATCAAACTCAATTCAAACTAAATCTAAATCTAATTGTTGACCTACATTTGAATCCAATTTCAACCTAAAAAAGGCCAAAATTTACCCAATATCAAAATCCCATTCAATTAACCCCCTAATCTTTCTAATTGCCTTAATTATGCATCATAAATTATTTAAAACATTTCCAAACATCAAATTGACCCATGAATTGACATTGATCAAGCTTCAATTTCATCTAATTTCTACCCAAATCCAAAACTCCCAATCTGTCCCAATTTAGCCATGTCTCCAAGTGTCACCTAGTTGAATGCCCAAACCCCAAAAATGGCTCCCAATTGATGCTAAGAGCTATTAATGAGATTCTTCTAGGCCATTTTAAACCATCAATTTGTACTTAACCCAACTCTAGCCCAACCTAGGCAAAAGTCAACCCCAATACCCTCAAAATTGATCAAATGCCAAAATCCTCCAAATTGAACCTCCCAATAAATTTAAAATCACTCTAAATCTTTTCCAAACTCTTCATGACAATCATCTACACCAAATTAATCAATCAATTGGGCTCAATGTCATGGCTAGCCTAACTCAAACCTAAATTTAAGCCAATTTGACCCAAATTGGACCCGTTCACCAAAATTGACTTAGCCATCCCAAATGAACAAATTAATGACTCCACAGCCACCAAGTACACCCTAGTGACCAGCCTAAGCCCACCTAAACTAGCCAAGGTGTGTTATGCACAAATGGTTCCCTAAATTAAGGGTTTTCAACCTATTTTTAGGTCTCAACCAAAATATCTTTGCCATCATGCCATACCATTAAGAGTAAATCATCATTAAACACCCCCTGGCCTCCCTGAGCCAAGAAGTGACCATACCCTAGCCAGCCACCACGTCAGCCGTCGGAAACATCAAGTTCAAAGGTGCCCCATTGGCCAAAACTCAAAATTATACCCCTCTGAGTTGGCTAGGTCCTATTGGCCACTTCATCTTTTCTTCCCTCCACATCAATAAGCTTTTGCACCCATCAAACCCCCCTGAGCTCCATCAGACAGCCGTGGCTTTAAATTGACCACTCCACAGTCAAAGAGAAGTGTGTGAAAATCCTTGGGAAAAGCTATAATTAATAAACCAGACAGAATGGAAAATTTAAATATTTCTCCTCCAAATTGAAGCCAAATCATCGGATAGCTTGGAAAGTCACCGAGGTTCTTCTCCGGATCTATGACATCCCCTAGTCTCTCCTCTGAATTCTATAATATGTGTTCCAAATTTGAGTCATTTCCATTTCACACCTCTTGGTCTGATCTCTTTGAAAAGTCACACTCATTGAATTTCTTCAAGATAAAATCCCGTAATTTTTATCGAGAGTTTTTTTAGGTGATTTCGGTTATCTAAGATGTAATTAACTATAAGGGCTTGCCTAATATAAACCCTATTTATTTTTTTGTATTAAATAGGGTAATTTGTCGTCTTATAATAAAATGGTTTCAAATACCAAATGGGTGTCATATATTTCTTAGTTTATTTGATCAAGCCTCACCCTCAAGTCTTGTGTTTATCTTTTGGGATAGATACATAACATGAGGTGTAGTGCTCTTTCATTTAAACTTTGAAAGATATGGGATTAGTTTGATTTCATATTTTTATAAAATTATATATATATATATATAAATTAAATGTCCCTCCGAAGCAGGCGATGAGATTCCGACTTATGCGGCCGACAGCTTCCAACGGTAACTCCTCAACTTTTTAAGTGCTAACAGCTTCTGGCAACTCCATTGAGGAATTGTTTCTCTCTCTTTTCTAATCATAGAATATTATTTTCATACATCGGTAA
>NW_018223309.1:0-5581 GCF_001263595.1 Phalaenopsis equestris
ATCTCTCAAAGAATTCCTCACAATTATGCTCTCTATTAAACTCTCAATACTCTAATGGAACCTCTCTAACCTCCAGGACTTCTCCATTTTCAGCCAAAATCTTCTTTTAAAGTTGTGGATGAGTTCCCAAGAGTTGCCTAAGCATCCCTTTAAAATTTGGTCTTATCCAAAGCTTGAGTAGGCATAAGTGCTGATCTCGTCGTCGGCGGCCTCGAGGGCGCCGTCGGGGGGCGGCGTCGGCGAGCCTGCTAAGTGAATTATATCTGGAGTCTCAAGAAAAGTCCGTTGTCGGCGCCCTAGTTCAAATCTTCACATTTTGGTCCTTTTCGCTCAAAATTCGCTCCTTTTTGCATCTTTTTGCTGCAATGACCCTAATTTTAATTCCTTATTCCTGCAACAAAACATAAAAAATACCTTTCTTTAAAGTGCAGTATCATAAAAAATAGTATAAAATAGGTATGAAAATCTCAACATATTTTCCTTTGGTCAGTAACTCCAGTGACAATAATCAATCTACGCAAGGGAGAAAGTCACAACCGAAGAATCGTGACCTCCTCCTTCAACCTGCTGGTCAACAAACTGAATATCGACCCAAGAAAGAGTATACACCACTCAACACATTATGTGCAAACATCTTGATGGCCATCAAGGATGAGCAAGTTCTTAAATGGCCTCACCCCTTAAAACCTAACATAGGAAATCAAGAACAATACTCTCATTTTCATCGAAGTCGTGACCACTCCACTGAGGCATGTAAACTTCTTAGGGAAGAAATTGAAAGGTTGATTCAGCATGGATATCTTGGTCGATTTATTCGAAACAAACTAGCTGGTAACGGTAATGCTCCTTCTGGGGGGGCAACAATCACAAAGACAACAACATGGGGGTCACTCAGTTGTAGGTGAAATTCAGACAATTGCAGGAGGACCATTGCTGACTGATCAAGTTTTATCACCACACCTAGTGAACCAACACAGAAAAAATTACGCCTTGAACCTATCACTTTTGATAATTCTGATTTAGAAGGAGTCCGAGTACCTCGCCAAGATCCTCTTGTCATTAGCACAGGACTTGGAGAGCCCTACTATATTGTAAAGAGGATCCTGATCGACAATGGGAGCTTTGTTGATGTCTTGTTCTATTCAACTTTCCCTAGTTTGGAATTGACAAGGGAAAACCTTCAACCTGCATACGGACCATTATATGGTTTTGATAATTGACCAGTAAGGGACGAGGGAAAAATAAATCTGCCTGTTGTCTTGGGAGATTTTTCTCGACAGATAATTCACTCAGTCTTGTTCATCATTGTCAAATCAGAATCGACATATAATGTCATCTTTAGGAGACCACTATAATCAATCTTTAGCATCGTGACTTCTGTAACACACTTGAAGATCAAGTTTCCAACCCCAAAAGGGATCAACGTCGTGCGAGGTGATCAATAGACAACACAATCATGCTACCTCAGACAAGCTCAGCCACACCCATCAATGACATCATCTAGAACATCAATCTTTGAGATGAAGATGTATCTCAACGGGCTTCTCCCGTGGAAGACTTGCTTTATATCCCACTCTCTGACGAACATCTCTCGAGAACAGTGCAGCTTGGTTCCCTACTCTCTGATAAGCAAAAGTCGGAGTATGTAGATCATCTCCAAAGGAACCAATACATTTTTGCACGGACTTAAGTTAAGAACATCATTTTTACATTTTTGCACGAACCCCCTGTGTGCATGAAATAAAAGAGTACAGTACACGCAAAATTTCAATTATAACAGTGTTGTTTGATATTGAGACATGTCTGGAGTTGATCCTAAAATAATCATGCAATCTTTAAAGGTAGACCCAACCTTTAAACCGTTCATCCAGAAGAAGCACAATTTTATTTCATTGAACAAGAAGTCAACAAGCTTCTTGAAACAAAGTTCATACGAGAAGTACATCATCCTGCATGACTAGCAATATCGTTATTGTGAAAAAAGCTAGTGGTTCATGGAGAATGTGTGTCGACTATACAGACCTCAACAAAGCTTGTCCGAATGATAGTTTTCCCCTTCCGCACACAGATCAACTCATCGATGCCACATTTGGACAACATATGCTAAGCTTTATGGATGCGTACTCAGGATACAATCAAATAAAGATGAACCCAACTAACGAGGAGGTCGCCTCTTTTCAAACAAATAAGGGCTTATACTATTATCAGATAATGTCATTCAGATTAAAAAATATTGCTGCAACTTATCAATAACTCATGAACAAGGTCTTCAAAAACCTTCTCAGGCGTATATTAGAGGTTTATGTTGATGACATGTTTGGTAAAAAGCTTGGAAGCATCCCAACACAATTCTCATCTGGAGGAGTGTTTCCAACTCCTTCGTCAGTACGATTTACAACTCAACTTGGCTAAATGTGCTTTCAAAGTCACATCAGGAAAGTTTCTGGGATTCATGGTTACCCAACGTGGAATTGAGGCAAACCCAAAAAAAAATAAGGCACTGAGAGATATGGTGCCCCCAAGGAACATCAAGAAAGTGCAATGTTTGAATGGTCGTATAGCCAATCCATCTCATTTCTTAGCTCGTTATGGGGATAAGTATCTGTCATTCTTCAAGATACTTAGAGGTGCTCGAAACCTTGGTTTTCAATAGACAGATGGTTGTCAAATTGCTTTTGAGCAACTCAAGGCATATTTGGCTTCACTGCCCCTCCTCTTAAAGCCCGTCCAAGGAGAGATGTTATATATCTATTTGGTTGTTTCACCTCATGCAATAAGCTCCGTGCTTGTCAGAATGGAAAACTCAGTCGAGAAACCAGTATACTACATTAACAAGATTCTCTCTGATACAAAAAGTCGCTATCCGATGATGGATAAGACTGCGCTAGCCCTGGTATTCTCAGCAAGTAGACTTCGTTTCAGATGAGTATAACACCTGAGCCGATGCCCTCTCCAAGATTGCAACTTCAGCAACTGGAGATTTCTATAAAAGAAGGTATATTGAGGATATACATTTTTCTAGCATCCATGGCCCATGGGAGATACTGTCTATAGATGACCCAAGGGAGTCATCTTGGATGGATCCCATCATCTCCTTCCTCCGAGATGAAACATTGCCAGGTGATTCTACTACAACAATTCACATCCAACGCATGACTGCCAACTTCATCCTTATAGGGGATGTACTGTACAAGAAGACATTTGTAGGTCCATATCTCAAGTGTCTTCCTCCATCTGAAGCTAATTACGCTCTATGCAAAGTTCATTCCGGAATATGTGGGGAGCATCTTGCTGGCAAGACACTTGCTCTTAAAATGATGAGGCAAGACTTCTACTGTCCCACGATCAAGCAAGATGCATTAGAGTTTGTGCAAAAATGCAGGAATTACCAACTACATTCTAATCTTACACATGCACCGCTAGTCAAACTCACATCTTTTTTAAGTCCTTGGTCTTTCGCCCAATGAGGGGTAGATATTATGGGGTCATTTCCGATAGCTACTGGACAACGAAAATTCATCATCTTAGCTGTCGACTACTTCACCAAATGGGTAGGAGCAGAACCTATTGCCAAAATCACTGAGGTAAATGCCAAACAGTTTGTCTGGAAAAACATAATCTGTAGCTTTGAGCTTCCAGCTAAGATTATAAATGATAATGTGACTCAATTTAATGGAAGGGTCTTCACATCATTCTGCAAGGATCTTCACATTCAGTTGGTGCACATTGCTGTGGCGCATCCCCAAAAAAATGGAAAAACAGAGGTGACGAATCGTACGGTGCTCAAGGGATTGAAAACTCGACTTGAGAAGGTTGGAGGGCAATGGGTAGAAGAGCTGCATAACGTTCTCTGGGCCTATCGCACCACCATGAGAACTCCAACTGAGAAAACTCCATATAACTAGTGTTTCGGCACCGAGACTGTCATCCCCGTTGATATTGGAATTCCAAATCCCCGAGTCAAAACTTTCGACTCGAAAAGCAATAAAGAGAAGCTCCGACAACAGTTTGATCTTACTTGGAATGTAGAAAATCTTCACAAGTATTATCAGTAATACCTCAGTCATGTAGTCCAAATATGTTATTACGTCACAACTCATGCATAATCAATGTATCTTAAATATTATTCACTTACTTTCCTATACATAAAAGATATATTTATAACGTGTAATGACTCATCCATGAGTCACTTCATGCACTCGACCCGAGAAATACACAACTTAAATTATATCTTAGTTAGAGCACGATCAATCCCAGGGGGGTTTGATCTAACCTCTTCCATATGGGTTAACATCGTTGAGTTTTTACTCCGATAAACAACCCTGAATAGGTTAACAGTCCTTGGTGGGCTACACCTAACCTCTTCCACACAGGTTTGTAAGCGAGCGATGCTCCAACAAACAACCTCGGATGGGTTAATAAGTCATAGGTGGACTTCCGTTGGCTCCTCCTATGCATGTTAACATCATCGAGTAGCATTCTGATGCATAGCCTCAACAAAGTTAAAGACCACTGACAATTTATCCCCACGGTAACCTTCTTCATGACATTAGACATCCAATGTGTCGTACCACCGGAACGCACTATCGCAACGCGTCGGCGCGAAGCACCGCTACAACGCGTCGCCCCGACACACCGCGGCACAAAGACTCAGATGGAAAATTATGCCCCGAACTTGGAATGCTGAGAATCTTCGGAAATACTACCAGTAGCACTTCAGTTATATAATCTATGTCATATTGCATACAACGTCAATGTATCTCAGACTTATTAAATAGTATTTACTTGCTTTCTTCTACAAAAAAAAAATATCTTTAGAAAGCGAAACAGCTCATTCACGAGTCACTTTATGCTTTTGGACGAAGAAATACACAACTCTAGTTGTATCTTCATCAGAGCACGATCGATCTCAGAGGGATTTGATCTAACCTCTTCCAAATGGGTTAACATTACCGAGTTTTTACTACGATAAATAACCCTGGATAGGTTTACAGTCCTTGGTGGGCTACACCTGATCTCTTCCACACAGGTTCATAAGTGAGCAATGCTCCAGCAAAAAACATCAGACGGGTTAATAAGTCCTCGATGAACTTTCGTGGGATCCTCCCATGTTAAACATCACTGAGTAATTCTCTAATGCATAACCTCAGCCAAGTAAAAGGTCGCTGGCAATTTATCCCCGCAGCAACCTTTTTACGTGACATTGGACATCCAACACATCAAGCCACTACGATACTTCGCCCAACACGCCGCTGCAACACACTGTCATTGAGCATTAAACATCACTGAGTAATACTCTGATGCATAACATCAACCAAGTAAAAGGCCGCTGGCAATTTGTCCTAGCAGCAACCTTCTTACATGACATTGGACATCCAACGCATCAAGCCACTACGATACTTTGCCTAGCACACCTCTGCAACACACTGTCATGACACGTCGTTGTCCTGTAACGCGTCACCCCGACGCACCATCACAATGTGTCGCCACGCCGCAAGTTACCACGACGCACTGTCATAACATGTTGTCGCAACTCAACGCGTCGCTGTAACGCATTGCCCCAACACGTCATCACGTCGGG
>NW_018223310.1:0-2843 GCF_001263595.1 Phalaenopsis equestris
TTTTTGAATCACTAAAATTTATTGGAAATTGGAAGACATGACTAATGGATGGGAGGCACCAACTAATACAATTAGCTGTGGAGGAAGATTATGCAAGGCTCTTTGCCAAGCAATCAATAAGTATTGCTGGAGCTACCATGAAGATTGTAAAGTGAACTCCTGACTTTGATCCAAGTAAAGAACCACCTATGGTTCCTCTTTGGTATAAGTTGTCAGGCCTTCCACTTCCTTTCTTCAAGTTGAATGCCTTATTTAACATAGGAAGAGCTTTGGGCACACCTTTGAAAGTGGATGCCCCTACATATAATAAAGCTAGGCCAGCTTTGACAAGAATACAAGTGGAGAGAGATATCAACCTTTCTGAGCTGAAAAGGATATGGATTGGCTCAGACACTGAAGGATTTTGGCAAGATATTGTCTCTGAACAAAAACCCTACTATTGCCAACATTGTAAGATGCTTGACCATATAGTGGAAAAGTGCTACAGGTAACATCCACCCCATAAAAAGAACACTGGAAGGGACCATAGAGAAATAAGAAATACCTCATTGAAAGCCACTGTGAACATTGCTGAAGAAACACATCTGAACAATAGGAAAGAAAGCACTCAAAGGATAGAGAGACCACTCCCAACAATCAATGTAAACTCTTCATCAGATGATCCTTTGGATAAGCTATCAGATTCCCCTCCAAACAGAACCACAGTGGACTCTCCAATCAAAACAGTAAGAAAGGAAATTAATGAAATCATAATGATCACTCCCTCACCTTCTCTTCAAGAGGAAAGCCAGATAGACATTCATGGCAAGGCTCCTGAGGAACATGTAATCACTGGTCTTAAAAAAGCAATTAAAGAAGATTGGCAGGTTCAAATAGCTAGAAGGAAAATAAAACATGTGACAGAAGTGCAGAAATTACAGTAGGGAGTCAGCTTATTGCAGACAGAGAGTAAAGGCAGAACAAAGTTTGGTTCTCCCCATCATCACAGAGGTAGAACTAGATCAAGATCACAACCATCCCTCCAAATTCATCCACCAAATGATTAATATCCTTTGCTAGAATATTAGGGGAATAGCCAATCCCATCTCTCTTAAAAGAGTTTTGCATTTGAATTATAAATACAAACTTTGGTGCATAGTAATTCTTGAACCTATGGTTCACAAAAACTATCAAAAGCTAATAAAAAAGTTTCCTAGTTTTAATAATTTTGCCAATTCCAACAACAAAATCTAGATTTTATGTAGAAAGGAAATTAGATGGAATATCCTTGTTAATCATCAACAATCTGTTCATTTCAAGTTTAATATCGATGGCCATTTGGGATATGCTACCTTCATATATGTAGGTTGTACAAAGGATGATAGAAAAGAGCTTTAGAATTATTTGTTGAATATTAGTCAGCAAATAGACTCCCCTTGGATTGTAGGGGGAAACTTTCACTGCATTACGTCTTCTACTAAAAATCAGGGGACAGTGCTCTTAGCCAAGCCAAAATGAACACGTTTAATGATAATATCCACAATGCTGGTTTGTTTGATTTTGGTTTCAAGGGACCTGCTCATACTTGTAAGAGGGCTAAAATTTGGGAAAGACTTGATAGAGTATTGGTCAATGATAGCTGGTATAACCATTTCCTCCTCACTTTTGTCACTCATCTCAGCCTTGCTGGTTCTGACCACAGACCAACACTTATTAGCATCACCTCCTCAGATAATACATCTTCCCCTCCCCCTTTTAGATATCTAAACATGTGGTCTTCCCACTCTTCTTACAACTCCTACATTGTTAACCTTTGGAATGATATTTCACATACTGACCCCTTCATTAAACTCAGTTTGCTACAAATCAAAACTGCCAATGCCCTTAGGAAATGGAGTTGGGGGGCATTTGGAAATGCCCTTACTAAAGTGCAAGAGCTAGAAGAGGAAGTAATAAGATTGGAGCTAGATCAACAAGAAGGAATAGTTTAGGAAAATGAACTGCTTACTGTCCAAAACAAACTTCTTACTGCTATTTATTATCAAGACCAATTCTTTAAGCAGAAAGCAGCTATGAACATCTTCACTGATGGGGACAGAAACACCAAATTTTACCATGCTTATATCAAATACCAAAGGAAATGTAACACTATACATGCTATTGAAAATGCTGAGGGGAAGTGGCTACATGAGAATGTTTAAATAGCAAATGATGCAGTAAGTTATTTCAAAAACCTTTTGAATCAAGATCATAATCACAAAATCCCTTTTGATCCAAATTATTTCTCTGCTGAACTGAAATACACTGCTAACCTAAAACTTACTGAAATTCCTGATGAAGAGGAGATATGGGAGGCTATGAATTCTATTGATAGCAACAAAGCAGCTGGCCCTGATGGATTCACTGCTGAGTTCTATAAAAAATCTTGGGACATTATTAATCCTTAGGTAATAGCTGCTGTGGCTAGTTTTTTCCAAGGAAATAATCTTCCATATTACTTCAGTGCCTCTACTTTTGTGCTGATCCCGAAATCTGAGATGAAAACCAACTGGAATCACTTTAGACCAATTTATCTAGCCACTGTCATCAGTAAAGCAATCACCAAAATCATTGTCAATAGGCTTCAGCCCCATCTTGAACATATCATTAGACCCAATCAAACTGCATTTGTGAAGGGGAGATCCATTATTGACAACACTCTTTTGGCACAGGAACTACTACATGATCTGAACAAGACCTGTAGAGGTGGTAATTTGATCTACAAACTGGATTTGCAAAAGGCTTATGATACTATCATTTGGGGATTCATTTTGGAAGTTCTCACTGCAAGAGGGTTTGTCGGCACTATTTTTGGTGTGGGGTTT
>NW_018223311.1:0-353 GCF_001263595.1 Phalaenopsis equestris
CATCGGACTCAAGTATAATTTGAGGATCATTTTGGGAATTGAGATTTAAGTTAGATGGTTGCAATCGATTACATTATCACCATAAATAGTTAAAACGTAGCCAAAATCATAATCATTATATTCATAAGACCCTGTAGGGGCAAAAAGATAATCATACAAGGTCAAGGGTTTGAGGATTTTCTTTCCCGGATCCGAGACAACTAGTCTAGTAGAGGCAGCCCCTATCCTACCCCCTGCTATCAGTCTTCGTGGTGGTATTCTTCTTCTTCTTATGGTGAAGGATCTTCTGACAGAATCTTCATCTCAGGCTTGGCAAGTTGAAGACTCTGAACGGAAGCTTGTGCTAATGCATT
>NW_018223312.1:0-909 GCF_001263595.1 Phalaenopsis equestris
AAACACCCCCAAATTACCAAAATACCCCACTTGGAGCCAAAATTCCAAAAATTCCCAAATATCCCAACAAATCCCAAATATTTCCAATTTCATTTCTCTCAACTACCACATGACCCAATTTGGCCAATTTGACCATCTTTAAACAAAATCCCTAAATTTGCCTTTAAAGATCCAAATTTCTCCAAATCCAACTCAAATGTCCATCAATTTGATCCCAATTGACCCCAATTCCAATCCTAAACTCAAATTCACTTTTGATATGATCAAATTAAACCAAATCCAAGCTCAATTGTTCCATGATGTGTACCCAATTTTGATTTAGGTCAAAACCCCATTTTTGACCATATGACCTAATCTCACCAAATTGAACCCATAGCCTAGTCAATTGGCCCCCAATTAATGTTGCAAAATCTTTATAACATTCCTATACATCAAAATCAACCATCAATTAGCCTTGGTGAAGTCTCAAATTCATTTGATTTTGGCCTAAATCCAAAATTCCCAAATTTAGCCCCAAATTGGCTAAGTCCCCAAATTTTACCCAATTCACCTTAACCTCCAAATTAGCATCCAATTCCTGTTGAAAACTTTTTATGAGATCCCTATTGACCATTTATAATAATCAATTTGGACTTAGCCCAAGCTAGACCCAAGCCTAGCCCAACATGACCAAATTGATTAAAGTTCAAAATTCCTTCAAATTGACTCTCCAATTGCACTCAAAACCACTTCCATCCTTCACCAAAGTTGTTCCTTAAAATCATCTACACCAAATGAAATAATCAATTGGGCCAATTTACATGGATAATCTAGCTTAAACCCAAGATTTGGTCATTTGCACCCACTTGACCCATGCACTAAATGTGACCTAACCACCCTAAGGCCACCAAATTAACTCCACCACAGCCA
>NW_018223313.1:0-4786 GCF_001263595.1 Phalaenopsis equestris
AAGAGAATAAGAGGAGAAAGATGGAGAGAAAAGTTATTTCCAACAATATGAAAAAATAGGACCGTATATGAGAAATAGAAAATACCTTCACAACAGACTTAAGCTTCATTTGAGGTAGTAGTTATGCTCACTAAAAACAGAGTGACTGCGACAATAGACTTCCTAAGTCGCAGAAGGGATTATGTGGGGACTGTGACGCTAAACTACTAAGTGAGAAGTGCATGAGGCCTCTCTCTCTCTAGCTCTCCCTTTTCTCACTCACACTTTTCCTTCCTCTATCTCTTTCAACTTGTCTCGCTAACACACTCTCCTTAAGGACCTCTCCATTTCTCTCATTACGTCTCCCTACAGCTCTCTCTCCATGTTCTTCTTTATCTCTTCCTATCTATCTATGCTTCCTGCTTTATCTTTCTCTTTCTCACCCACTCCCTTCTCTCTCTATGTCTTTCTCTCTCACTTTATCTCATATTTTCCCGTCCCTTTCTCCTATCCCTGACACTCTCTTTCTCTAGGTTACCTAAATACTCTCATTCTTTCTCTTAAATATTTATCTATCTCTCCTCTCGCTATCTCTTTCTCAATATCTTGTGCTCTCTCACGCTCTCTTTGTCTCTGTTTCTCTCTTTGATCGTCACTCTTCCCTCTCACACTCTCTCTCATAATCTCTTTCACTCTTCCTCTTATCTCACTCTCCCGCTCCCCTTTTTATCTCTTGCTCTATTCGCTATTTCTAACCCTCCCTCTTCACTCTACTGCTCATACTTACAATATTTTTTTCTTGATCTCTAGCTCTCTCTATCTTTATCACAATCATTCTCCCTCTCTCTACCTCTACATCTCCTAATTTCGCTCACAATTTCTTCTCTTTCTGCTGCTCCTTTTTTCCCTATCTCTTTCTCCCTCTCTTTCCATCCCTCTCTCTCTCTCCCACTATTCCTCTATCTATCTCTCACTCACCTCTCTCCCTCATATTTTTTTCTCCCATTTGACTCATCTTTGTATCTCTCACATTGTTCTCTCTCTCACTGAGAGAGAGAGTACCCGAATACATCTTTATATAAATATTGCATATTTGACTGCATTCACGAAGTCATTCTATTTTCTATGAGTTTCAACATTATTAACTATTATATTTTTTTATGTTCTTATGTTATAGTATGAATATACCATACCAAAAATAGAGAGAAAAAGATGGGTGAGAGAGAAAGAGAGAAAATATAGATAGCAAGGGAAAAGAAGGGGAGAGAAAGAGAAGGTCAAGAGAAATAGCAATAAAGAGAGGGAGAGAATGTGTGAAGTATAAATGAGGTAGCGAGAGAAAGAGAGCATGAAATAGAAAATGAAAAGAGATAGGAAGAGGGAGCAAGTGTGTGTGTGTGTGTGCGTGTGAGTGAGAGAGAGGCAAGAGTGAGTGAGAGAGAGAGATAAGTAGAGAATAAAAGAGGGATCATGAGAATAAGTGGGAGATAGAGGAGTAGAGAGTGAGTGTGTGTGTGAGAAGAGGGAGATAAGTAGAGAGAGATTTGAAGTGAGTGGAGAGAGAGAGCAAGGCGTCAATAAGTATTCTATTTCCTATTGTTCTTATGTTATGGTATGAAAATGCCATACCAAAAATAGAGAGATAAAATTAGGTGTGAGAGAGAGAGAGAAAGGATAGATAAAAAGGGAAAAGAGGGGAGAAAAAGAGAAGAGCAAGATAAATAGCAATAAGGAGAGGAAGAGAATGTGTGAAATATAAATGAGAAAGAGAGAGAGAGCAAGAAAGAGAAAACGTGTAAGGAGAGGAAGAGGGAGCAAGTGTGTGTGTGCCTGTGAGTGAGAGAGAGGCAAGAGTGAGTGAGTGAGAGAGATAAGTAGAGAATAAAAGAGAGATCATGAGAGTGAGAGGGAGATAAAGGAGCAGAGGGAGAGTGTGTGTGTGTGAGAGAGAGAAGGGGGAGATAAAAAGAGAGAGATTTGAAATAAGTGGAGTGACAGAGAAAGAGTGATAGAGTGAAAAAAATGGGAGAGACGTGAGTGTGAAAGAGATAGAGCATGTGTGAGAGCGAGTGGGAGAGGGAGGGGGAGAGGGAGGGATGAAAAGTGGAGAAAGAGAATGAGAGAGAAAAAGGAGGGTGTGAAAGAAAGAGAGGTAGAGAGAAAAGGTAGATGTATGAGAGATAGAGGGTGGTTAAGAGGGATGGAGGGATAGAGAGAAAGGAAAGAGAGCAAAGAATAGATAGAGCTAGTGATTATAAAGAGAGAAGAAATGTGACAGGGAGAGAAAGAGAGGAAGGAATGGATAGGGAGTGGGAGAGAGACACAATGAGAGTGAGAGGGAGAAGGAGAGAGAGTTTGAGAGAAGTGAGGTAAGAAGCGACAATGAGTGTGGGACAAAATGAAAGAGAGAAATGGATAGAGGGAGAGAGACATAGCTTGCAAGGGAGAGTGAAAGAAGGTAGGGAACAAGAGAGAACGAGGGACTAAGAGAGAGAGAGAAGAGAGAGCGAGAAGTGAGAGAGAGAAGGAGAGGTAATGAGTGAGGGTGGGTGGTAATGAGAGAATGAGAAAAGAATGAGAATAGAGAGAGAGAGAGAGGAAGATTGAGCCTTGACATTGTCCTATATGCACTCTCTATTTCGTTATATTCTTTCTCTCACTCTCTCTTATATCCTTAATTTATCCTCACACTTTTTCCCTATCTTGCTCTCTCTCTCTCTCAATCTCTCTCACTCTCTATCACTCACTCTCTCTTGCCCCCCTCTCTGTAACTCTTGTATTTTATCTTTATTTTCTTTAGCACACCCTCAATCGCTCTTTCTCTCTTCTCTCTATCTCACCTCTCGCTTTGTCCCTCATCTATTGCTCTCTCTCAAGGTCTCTCTTACACCACTCACTCTTCTCTCCCTTTCTTGCACTCTTTTTTCTCTCAATTTCCCTCTCTTAGCCTATTTCTCTCACCTTGCTCTCTCAATTTTCTTCTGTCCCGTCACTCTCTCTGCTTCTTTGAGAAGGAGAGGGAAATAGAGAGAAGGGGAGACAGGGGAGAGAGAAATTGGGAGAGAAGGGCAAGTGACCGGGAGGTTGTTAAAGAGAGAAAGAAAAACAAAGATATTTAGAGAATGAAGATAGCGAGAGAGAAAAAGTCAATAAAGGAAAGATGTAGAATGTGACCGAGAAAGAGACAAGTTGAGATAGAGAGAGTGAAAAGAGGTGGGCAAGCAAGAGCAACAGAGAGAGTGGGAGATAAAGAAAGAGAGAAAGAGAGAGAGATAGAGAGAAGAGTGAGAGAAAGAGAAGAAAAAGAATGAGAATAAAGAGTGGAAGAGAGGTGGAGAATGGGGTAAGAGAGAGAGAGAGGGAAACATAGAGAGGTAAAGAGAGTAATAGAGAGATAGAACATGAAAGAATGCATGAGCAAGAGAGGGAGGACGAGAGAGGGAAAGAAAGAGAGGCTCTATTCCTTCAACTTTCTCACACATCTAATGAGAGTTAGAGAGAGAGAGAAAAGCAAGAAAGAGAAAGAGAGAGAATGGGAGGAGAGGGAGGGTGGGAGAAAATGGGTGGGAGTGATAGAGAGATAGGAAGGGATCACGAGAGAGAGTGAGTGGTAGAGAGAATGAGCAAAGATACTCTCTAAAAAGACAGAAAAGAGATAAGAAGAGAGAGAGGATGGAAAGAAAGAAGACAAAGCAGGATAGAGATAGAGAGTGTGGGCAAAGGAAGAGACAGTGAGAGGGAGGGAAAGATAGAGGGAGGGTGAGAGTGAGAAAGGAGAGATAGAAAAATTGGGAGTGAGAGTGATAGAGAAAGAGAGGCATCGTGGGAGCATCATAGAAGAGAATGGAGAGTGCTATATCACACTCTCTAACTCTCTCTCTTCTACCTTGGTCTTTTCTTCACTATCTCCTCTCTTGATATATTTCTCATTATCTCACTACCTCTCATCATTCTCTACCTCTCTCCTACCCTCACTATTCTCTGTCTCTTCTCTTTATCTCAGTCTTCTATCTCCTTCCCTCTCTTTTTCCAACTCTCTTTTCCCTCCCTCTATTTATCTCCCTCTCTCAATCACTCTTTGTTGCATACCATCAAAGTCTCTCCCACTCTCTCTCTTCCACTACTCTCTAC
This sequence comes from Phalaenopsis equestris, assembly GCF_001263595.1. NCBI lineage: Eukaryota > Viridiplantae > Streptophyta > Magnoliopsida > Asparagales > Orchidaceae > Phalaenopsis > Phalaenopsis equestris. Next base: position 4,111 of record NW_018223313.1, read on the forward strand.
CTCACTCTATCTTTCCCTCTCTTCTCTATCATTCTCTATTCTAGTCTCTCTCTCTTGTCAGAGGAGAGAGAATTGAGAGAGTGAGAGTGAGAGGTAAAAATATAGAGACAGGAGAGAGATAAGTGAGTAGGAAGGAAGTGAGTATAGAGAGTGGGAGAGAGAGGGGAATATAGAGAAGAGATTGAATAGAAAGAGAAGGATGAGAGGTAGAGCGACGGAGGGGAAATAGTGAACGAGTGATTGAGAATATCGAAGAGATAAAGGGGAAGAAGGGAGGGAGGAGGGGGTACAAGAGAGTGAGAGAAAGAGGTAGGGAATGTGAACAAAGCTTGAGAGAGTAAGAGTAAAAAAAAGAGACATAGAGAGAGAGAGATAAAAGGAGATGGAGGGAGAAAGAGAAGGAGAGTGTCAGAGAATGAGAGTGAGGAAATTGAGAGAGAAAAAGTGGGAGGGAGAGAGATAATGGTTTGAAGAAGATAAAGAGAGTAGAGGAAAAGAGGGAGAGGGAAATAAAAAGAAGAAGGGAGATAAGGTGTGGGAGAAATAGGGACGTAAGAAGGGAGTGTTGAGGTTTGGAGTGGAAGAGAGGAGTGGAAAAGACAGCAAGCTAGTGAGAGAGCAAGTGAGAGAGAGAGTGAGAAAGTATTAGGGAGTGAGACAAAAGTAGATAGAGTAA
>NW_018223314.1:0-227 GCF_001263595.1 Phalaenopsis equestris
AATTTTAACATCTTTATTTAAAAGGGTATAAAATTTATTAATATTTTGAAGTGGCGAGCAGCACAACAAGGTTTGGTTTAATTTGCGAAGCAGCAAAACAAATGTGAAAAGGAGTTGTGAGAAAGTTTAGGACCCAGCGCGGGACCCAATTAGTGGCAGAAAAATGCCCAGGTGGAGTTAATCCACCAACACACCTATTGGGGTCCGACCCCACATAAAAATTTTAA
>NW_018223314.1:671-1041 GCF_001263595.1 Phalaenopsis equestris
TGTTACATCTGTTTGGTCTGCGAAACCATTATATTTGCCGACAAGTTTCCTTATTTAAAATAAAGTATTAAGAAGGGTTTATATTAAGCTGGGTTCGGACATGCTTCCTATAAGGGGAAGCCCCTATAGTTAATTACATCCTAAATGACCAAATAAATGACACATCCTAAATGACTAAAGTCACCTAAGAAGACTCTCGCTAAAAATCAGGAAATATTATCTTCAAGGAATTTCAAAGAGTAGGAATCTTCAACGAAAGTCAGACATAGAGGTGTGAAAAAAGATTGGTTTAAATTTGGAACATTTTATTGTAGAAGCCAAAGGAATAAGAAGTAAGGGTTGTCATGGATCCAGAGGAGAACCTCGGTGA
>NW_018223315.1:0-10159 GCF_001263595.1 Phalaenopsis equestris
CATCCATATGACTCTTCTTTGGATCATGCATGTACTGGCTCACCACACTTACTGCAAAAAAAATATCAGGTCGAGTGTGACACAGATAGATCAGGTGACCCACCAGCCTTTGGTACCTCTTATAATCAACTAACTCACCTTCCTCTGTACTGAGTTTGACCTGATAAATTGGAAAGACTGCGGGTTTGCACCCATGTGTACTTGTCTCCGTGAGAAGATTCAATACATACTTTCTCTGGGTTAGGACTATCCTCTCAGGTTCATGGGCTACTTCAATCCGAAGAAAGTATCTGAGCTGTCCCAAATCATTTACCTCAAATTGCTTCTCCGATTTCCCATTCAGTTTAACAATCTCCGCCTCATCATCACCAGTGATAATTATGTCATCCACATACACAGTAAGTATAGCAGTGTGATCGTCATGTTGCTGAAAGAATATCGTATGGTCTGCATTGACCTGTTGATATCCCATGTCAACCATCGTCATTCTAAACATGTCAGACCAAGCTCGAGGTGACTGCTTCAACTATACAATGACTTTTTGAGCCTATAAACCTTGCCCACTGTCTTGGATGTACTAAATCATGGTGGTATCTTCATATATACCTCCTCTAGTAGCTTTTCATGAAGAAAAAAACATTATTCGCATCTAGTTGTTGAAGTCTCTATCCACCATTCACTGCTAGAGAAACTAATGTTTTCACCGCGCTCATCTTTATTATTGGTGCAAAAGTTTCATATTAATCAATGTCATAGGTTTAATTGTATCATTTTGCCACTAGTCGTGCTTTGTACCTCTCTATCTTCTATTTTGGAGTTTGTTTTACCGTGAAGATCCACTTGCATCCAACAGTTTTTTTCCCTACTGGTGGTGGTACAATCTCCCATGTTTGATTTTTATCAAGAGCTCAAAGCTCTTCGTGCATCACCGCTTTCCACTTGTGATCCTCTTTAGTAACCCGCCAACACTTGGGTTTAGAGACAGAGCCTAATGATGAAATGAATGCTCCATGCAGAGGTAAGATATTAGAATAAAAAATAACGTTTTCAATGTTAAGTTTCCACCCAAAACGATTAGGAAGATGTCTTACATTGCTGCGTGAGGTCCTCATTAACGTGAGGAATAATATCACATGAGAGTTTTGAATCAAAGGCAAATGGTGCAGGTGTCTCAAGAGTTAGAAAAGATCGGGACGAGGGACTTGTTGGCACTGCAGACTCTGTTCCCTTAGTTTGCTTCTTCCTTCGTGTATACACCTTTAGCTCATTTTCAGCTTGAATCTCTTCACCTTTGGGGTCGGTTTTCTTGATTTTCGTCTGCTCAGATAATTCATCCCACATCATAAGACATGATATTGCTCCCACTTGCACCATTCCATCACCATTATTACTCTCTTGTCTCATACCTCGAGTGTTTGTTGAGTCACCAAAGGGTGAATTCATCTCCATAGTTTAGTATGGTTCAAACTCTCTGAATGACAGATCCATACTCACAAAGAGTCTTCTCAATCGGGCCCCAACAGGCATAACCCCTCTGAGTAGCGGAATAACCCACGAACACACATTTCAGAGCTTTGGAATCCAACTTTCCTACAGATGGTCTATTATTTTTCACAAAGCATACACATCTAAATACTTTCAAAGGAAGTATCCCATTATTGTCTTCTTTCAACATCTGACAAGTAAACTTTCACTCCAGCATTTTTGCGGGCATTTTGTTAATCAATTGAGCGACCGTCAACACGGCTTGCACCCATAAGTACTACGTGACATTGTCATAATCATGCTCCGGGCTACTTCTAGAAGACGCTGATTCTTTCTCTCTACTACTCAATTCCGTGTTGGTGTGTATGGACATGTGATTTGGTGTTGTATTTCTTGAGCTGATAGATAGTCCCCAAATGCTTTGTTGATATTTTCTGTCTCATTTTCAAACCTTAGTGCCTTCACAACCGTCCCATATTGGGTTTGGATTGCCTTGTAGTTTCTCCTTATTTGCCTTTTCATACACAGATGGATACAACCGATTTAGTAAACTAAGACTAGAATTTCTCATTCTTCTGTGTTGTAGCAGTAACACATTCTCGACGTTTCTCCTATATTCTCCTTCAACAACACTTTCCACCATGGATGCAGAGCTGAGTCCATCTCCTGTCGTCCAAATACCAGAGTTTGCTATGCCATGTTTCAACCTCAATTGTCAGACCCGTCCATATTTCTTGGAATATCACCTGAGAAATATCAAAAGAAATAATATATGTTAACTAGAGAATAATGATACTAATGGGTAAGATGTTTACTGGAAAAGATTGAGCATGCAAAACATTAGACAATGTCATGTGATTGGTATATTTCACTGCACTTTACCAACTGCAGACTGCGTTGTACCATCAACAGTTTGTATACTCTCTGGTACTACAAGATGAGTATATAAAGAGATCTCTTTAGCAATACTAGTCACGTGACTAGAAACACTAGAATCTATGATCCATTATGTTGATCCTGTGGTGGAAGTAGTGGCAAGAGTAAGTGTGTCACTATTACTTTTGTTGAAGTGAACATACGTGGCAATGTTACCCCTTGATGTTGATGGATTTGAAACATCATCAGCGTTATCTTCTGCAGCTTTCTGCTTCCTTTTCAACAGCTCCAGACACTCATAATCGTCACTAGTAAAGATCACACCTCTCTCCCTCGTCTTCTGCTACCATTGGATTTGATCGGTAGCCTCATTTTTCATCTTTCCGACCACAACCACAACCACAACCACAATCACAACCATGGCCACGACCTCGACCTCTACCTTTTTCACTACCTGTTTCTTTCTCATTAGGTGGCTTAGGATAGGCTTTGCTCTGATGGCCAACTTCCCTACAGTTATAGCACTTGCGAGCCCCCCTTAACACTTAGCGTACTTGGTCTCGCAATAGCCAATGCTGATCGTGCACCGAAAAACCACTCGACTCAGAGTGTAGCTTCATGGACTCTCCTCCTGTATCATCACAACAATGGCCTCATCTAGTGTAGGAGTAGTCGTCTGAGCTAGGAGGACAAATCTTCTCTAATCAAAGGCTTGATTCAGATAAGCTGAAACTGCATAGTCCTCATTTGTGTAAACATTTCACCTTTCTTGCAATTTGGATCGTTATAACTCGACATCGGTGAGAAGTAATCAAAATCCGCCCACAACCCTCCAAATTTATGGAGTATTCCTGAATTGATTTTTTACTCTGTACCACAACTTCTATCTCACGTTGAATTTGGAATACTCTTATGTGGTTCTCAGTCTCAACATAAATATTCTTCAACTTTACCCAGATGTCCCACACCTTTCGAATGCCATCGATTGAGAACGTAATTGACGAAACCACTGAGTTGAGTAGCCAGGTCTAAACTAAGACGTGAGTGGTCCTCTGCTCATCCCTCTCAGCACTGTCACTCTTTGATTTGTTTTCGGTCAAATATCCCTCTAGTCTCTTCCCTACTAAAGCCACCTCAATCCGATGTGGCCAGCTTCCAAATAAGTGACCGGTCCATTAAGCTTCAGATCCACGTGAGGGAGATCTAGCTTCACCTGCATCGAAACATGTGTTGTAGTCGTGGTTCCTGTCAAGACACTAGCTCCATGTATGAGCCCTACCAAGATCTTCAGGACCTCAGGATCAATTCTTCCCAGAAGATCCAATCCGTTACTCCCCACACTATCTCCATCTCCCGTCATCTTCAATTACCTGGACTCCCTTCTAGGTCATACACGCCACGAAAAATCACTTTCCTCTTTTAGGCCCGATTTTGATCTATCTCATTATCAAGTTCGGGATCCTTTTCATATCATTTCCCTCCTCAAGATCCATGGGGTACCACTCCCCCCCCACCCCCAACACACACACACACACACGAGCCTCTTTCAATCGGCAGACATAATCTTTTCAAGCGACAGTGACCTGGACCGACGACGGTGGAAGGCAGCTTGGACAGACAGTGGTGGCAGCTTGGATGATGGCGGCTTGGAGTGGCAGGTGCGTCTCCCGCACGGGACACGGGTCGCATCGTTGTCTGGAGTGGCTCTGATACCAAATTGAAAAAGAACAAGACAAAAACTTCGCATTTCATTCAGCACATGTATTTAAATAAGGGTTACAACATTTAACAAATAAACCCAATAAAACCCTCTTTACACATAACTCTCAACAAAAATCATCATAAATAATGCATGTATTTTTGCATAGCAGCATTTTTTAAATGAAATATGAAAAGGTTAGAAAGAACTAGTTAGATGTACATATAAGTGCAAACCAGTTGATTATTCATTTGAATCAGCTTGATATGCGGAAATGAAAGAAGAGGTCTAGTTTATCTATCCATAAAATTTTATCGAAGTCGTGAAAACTCGAGCCTTAGACAATCGAGCAAAGCTGAATGACCATATGGATAAAATTGGTTTCTTATTTTAAGTAGAAAATGACATACGAAGATCAATTATACACGGTTAAATCTGCACAGTTTGCTATGGGTGTAGTTTAGTGTTGAAATTCTGCTACTCTTATCTTATCAAATAATTTAAGACACACGAATCAAGGTTTTCTACTATTTGATTTGTCTGTCTATGACCCTCAGATTATAATCCGTGTACTTTCCTGTAGGATTGCCGTCCCATAAATTTTTTCTTCCCTTTTTAAACTTTCCCTCTTATACAAAGAAGCGAATAAGATGCTTGAGAGTTTTTTTCATTATTTTATTTTTTAAATATAATATTCATAAAAGGCCACATGTCTATCACAATTGATTATGAGTGGTATTTTTGCATAGAATAACATGTTTTTGTTTATTTCATTTTAGACCATAAACTGATTGATTGAAAGGCCAACTGCCAAGAGGTTTATTGCCACTGCTTTTACCTTTGAAGGTTGAGTCGCCTGACATGCCTTTTAATCATAAAACATTAAAAATAAAGTGATCTAGCTTCTTGAAGTATGGATGACCAAGCCAATACGACAGAAAGGTCTCTGGATCAAGTGACCAATTTATTGTAGTAATACATAATTTATTAATCAAATTAAAATTTTAAAGTTTTACTCTAAAGCTAAGCATACTGAAGAAAAATATTACTTGATTCGAGATTTTTTGTGGTAATATTCAGGTGTATTGAGATAAGCAATAAAAGTGCATGAAGAATATGGTCTACAAGTATTATTTAGTAGATCTAATCACTAAGGACTTGTCTGGGATCAATTTTTTTTAAAACATATTTGTTTAGTGTGTTTTTTACATATTTTTATTTTTGAAAATTTAAAAAACTTTTAGATATTTTGTTTATTTTTAAAAGTAACCATATGTTGTCGAACACGTCAAACATGTTTTGTTTAGAATCAAAATCCTAAGTAAAATAAAATAAAAATAAAAACAAGTGTTTTTTTTTAATTTCAAATGTTTAATGTTCTTTCTCGAAATATAAGATTAATTTTTGTTTATTATATTATGAGATTGAATTGTTATAGATATTCTAAATATTCATGCTCAAAAAGATTTATTTTACATTCATTACCTCGGGGTGCGTCGCTTTTTGGAGTGGTTACTGTAGATCTCGAAAGATTTTTTATCTAAATGATCAGATAAGGCATTGGAAGAATAGTATACTATCTCGCAAGTTAGAGATATTACGTTAGAATGGATTCAATCTTTCGGATGAGGGAAATTTTTAGGATTTATGGATTTGTGGAAGTTTGTGAAACCATGGTTCTTCCCAGAATTAAAATAAGGTTTATTTTAATTCTGGATTCTTGTTTCCTACAAGGGCGAATCCTCATAGTTAATTACATCTTTAGAGCCATAAACCATAAAAAAACTTCTCAATTAATGTAATAAGTCTAATTACCATAGATCGAACTTTTATGATTGGAGTGGAGGGTCCAAATTAGAAGAATTAAGTTCCAAAGGATGAGACTTACAGTCCGATGACGACGTGTCATGAAAAGACCCAAAATATAAAGTGAAAGCTGAAGAGAGATTTGAAAGGGGTTTGATGTTGAGTTTGAACTGATCAAGTGAAATAAAAAATAGATTAGGGATACTGAATTTGGCTAACAGGAATGATTGAAAACCCCAAGCTGAGGATAGAATCAGGGAGTAAAAGATTTCTAGATGAGAAATGAAACCTTAGACTTTATAAGGAATTCTATAGACTGACTAACCTAGACTTTGGGAATGACGTATTCAGTCAAGATGTCCATGACTTTCTATCATCCCGGGAATGTTGGTATACGTCGGCTATGACCAGTCTCTTAACTAGGAATCTCCCTTGAATGTCGAAGCATGAAAGATTAGTAGTTTCAAAGCAGTTTGAAATACCTTTGTCAGTAACCATGGGTTACTTCATTATAATGTATTCCCTATAGTCTCAGGGGATAGATCTGTTATTTTGTATGTCCTAGTCCTTAACATTAACTAGTTACCTAGACTAAACTAGACTTCTATACTCAGATTAACTTGGGGTAAGTGTATCACCCTCGATATGGTGTCTAAGTTAGCTAACCTAAGGTTTTGTTTTTGTTCTTTATCTTTATGTGTTTTAGATGTTTATTTGAAATTTAATAATTTAATTCTTGTCTTATTTTAATTCTTAGGTTTATCAGTCATATTGATAATCAAAGTTTTCTAAGTTTTGAGTTTAATTTTGTTTGAAGTTTGATTTTTGGTGTTTGTGGATAAGACTAAGAAATTCTCATCTTTCTTTTTTTTATGTATTATTATTTATTATTTATTTTTGTTTAATTTTTTAACATGAAATAACATACAAAATGAAACATGAAATAACATACATAAAATAACATATATACTTTAGCCTTTGTTTAGACTTGGACTTAAGCTGAGGTATGCTAAATTTCCAGTTGAGCCTAAACCAAAATTAAGGTGAGGTATGAACTGCATCAACTGATTTGGGTATGGGTTGGACCTACTATGGCTCAGGTTAAGTTGGGTTTGATTTGGGTTGACCCGAGTTAAGTTGGGCTGACCCGAGTTGGATTAGGTCTAATTTTGGTTTGATCCGGGCTAAATTGGTTGACCCAGGTTGGCTTGGGTTTGATTTGGGTTGACTCGGGAATAGTTAGGTTGACCTGAGTTGGCTTGGGTTTGATTTGGGTTTGACTCGGGTTAAGTGGGTTGACTTGAGTTGGCATTAGTTTGATTTGGGTTTGACCCGAGTTAAGCTGGGTTGACCCACATTGGCTTGGGTCTGATTTGGGTTTGACATAGGTTAAACTAGATTGACCTGCCTTGACCTGAGTTTGATTTGGGTTGACCCATGTCGGTTTGGATTTGATTTGGGTTGCCTCAAGTTGGCTTGGGTTTGATTTGAGTTTGACCCGGGTTAAGCTGTGTTGACCCAAGTTGGCTTAGGTTTGATGGGTTGACTAGGGTTAAGCTAGGTTTACCCGGGTTGACTTAGGTTTGATTTTGGTTTGATTCGGTTTAAGGTGGGCTGATCTGGGTTGACTTTGGTTAGATTTGGGTATGACCCTGGTTAAGCTGGGTTGACCCTATTGGACTTAAGTTTGATGTTGAGTTTGGCTTAGACATAGGTTTGATTAGGTCTAAGGTTTTGGTTAGGGTTAAGCCTGGGTTGGGTCAGATCTGAATTAAGTCAGAACTGGGATAGGTTTAGGGTTTCAGCCTGACCTAAGTTGGGTTGATTCTAAGGTTGATTTTGGGTTAGACCTAGGTTGGGTTAGGTCTAATGTTTAGTTTATGTTAGGCTAGACCTAGGTTGGATAAGGTTTAATGTTGGGTTTGTGTTAGACCTAAGTTAGGTTTGGTCTAAGGTTGAGTTTGGGTTAACTAGGTTGGGCTTTGTCTAATGCTAAGTTTAGGTTTAAGGTTTAATTTAGGGTTTTGGTTTAGGGATTAGTTTAGGTTGGGTTTGAGGATTGGGCTAGGTTAGACTAGATTTAAGGAGGTTAGAGTAAGGCTAGTTTCTGGTCGACATGAGTCGAGCCCAAACCCAAGCCTAATTTAGGGCTATTGAGTTGATTTTAGTTCTAGCCTAAAATCAACTTAAAACTTAGGAATTAAAAATGCTTAAATTAAAAGCAAGTAGAAGCTTACTGGGAGGAGGAGGTTGACCAGAGGCTGACCAGAGGAGGAGGCTCGCTGGAGGAATGCTTTCCTTTTTCTTCCTTTTTTTTACTTATGCAAGTTAAGTGCCGAAGAGTTGGGGATGTCCCTGAGAATGCTGAAGACCTCCTATTTATAGACTTGGAAGGTGGTGGCAGAGAGTTCTTGATCATCTGATTAGGTGGTGCATGGATGACAGAGATGAATCAGATGATTAAAAGAGTCAAGGATCACCCGACGAAACGACACGACGATTCGTGGTATGATCCGTGGACAAATGCCACAGATCGCTAGCGTGCCAAGCGAAGTGTTCACTCCAGTTATACCTAGGAGTGGTCACACCCGTGGTCGCGCCTTGGTCTGGCCTGACCACGCTGAGGAACTTTCGAGCATGGTCACACCCAGGCTAGGCGTGACCACTCCGAGGTACTTTTGGGCATGAACATGCCAGGCTAAAAAAATGAGCAGGTTTACTTTGGCCAATCTGACTGCACCAGACCAAGGGGTGATGCCCGTGCAAGTCTTATGCAACTTAAATGAGGTCAACAAACAAACCCTAATATATGTGGTGAACTATTCAAAGTACACCACACATATTGACGTTGACCGAAACGATCAATGAAGTTTGAAGGACATTTGATTTAATTTGGATATGTCAGAAATTTGAAGTTGGAGTTTTGTGAATTATAATGTTTGGGATCTATTGGGGATTTCATGTTTACCTAGACACATTATGGTGGAAAACCGATGTGAACCTACATCTACCCAAAGGAGTGAACAAGTCGACTAGATCAGGAAGGACAATGCTGGAGCTTATCATTGATCCTGGAAGATAGACAAAAAATCGAGAGAAAATGTCTATACTAAAGAGGAAAGTACGGGGATTAACATCCAACCTAGAAGATAGACGGAATGACTAGATCAAGAAGAATATTTAAATGATTTGGTTTAATTTTGCTTGGGTTTTGGTTTCAGGAGTTGTGATGTGAATATGTGTTGTGCTTGAGCACATTAGAAAAGAGAGAACAAGAACTTATTCTCAACCTAAAAGGTGCACAGGGGTGACTTGATTAGGATAGATGATACGGGGATCTAAATTGAAAGCGAATCAGGTAGTCAGTTTAAAGTAGATTGTTCATGGACTAATGTCTACCTTAAGCTCTGACCTGGTTGTCTTAGAAGTTGGCCATTGGCCCCTGTGCTTCTAAGGTTCTTTTGCAGTGTGCAATGATTATACCAAATAGCCACACATACTCTATTGAGTTTACAGAGTCAAGGCATTGACTTGTCGAACCCTATGTGAGGATTGAAGTCGATGAACCGAGAAGGGAGAGTTGTGTGTTGATTTGATTTGCTTAGGTTGATTTATTGTTTAGGTATTCAATGACTAAACCCAAGATAGGTTCCTGACAAGGATATTGTTTGCTCCATACTTAGTTAAGATTAATCAATGCATTGTTTTACTATACCCGAAAATATAGTAAAAGCAATGAACCAGGTTCCTCAGTGCAGGGGTCGTGTTAGGGCTTAATCCCGATAATAGAGAGCCAATGCCAGTCTGTTCTTCTATCCCGCACTAGATAAGATTAGCGATCCTAACTCGGTAGTGTGCAATGACTATACTATGACTCATCCTAGATTTACAGAAGCAAGGCATCAGTCCGTGTTGAGGCCGGCGTGTTAACAAAACTGACGAACCTGAGAAAGAAAAGATGTAGCTTCAGTTTCCAATGAGTTAACTGAGTTAAGGAGTGTTATCTCAATTCAGAATTACTAACCTTAAGCATTAACCTATATCAACAACTGTAATTGTGACTAGATTAATGAGCCTGATCCTATCGTAATGGTGTCATATGAGGTGTGCTCCAAATTTCGATGGATCATCAGCTACACCTGCTGAAAGCAATGGTCAAGGCTAAGCTAAATCCAACTTCCTTGTCCGAAAGTGTTCAATGACTGCACTAGAGGATGGTGGTTGTACTCTAGGCTTAATCAGACAAGGTGTAGACTCTATGACCAACCTTTTGTTTATTAACATCCTATGAAC
>NW_018223316.1:0-1416 GCF_001263595.1 Phalaenopsis equestris
ATCCTGTAATAAATCAGGATGTAGAACAAGTTAGTTAAGATGTTAACGGAGATAAGATCATAAGATTTAATCCGAGAAGGTCTATTACTCTTCCACGGATATCTTATCTCTCTTCTAATACATCTCAAAATGATTCAGATGAATTATCAACAATAAATGATAGGATAGATAGAATAAATCTATCAAATAATAATTTATTACACCCAAATAGGGTAGAAAACCTATCTCTACAATCGGAAGACAGTTTCAATTTAAATAATGACTGATTTAAAACAATTCACCAAAAAACAAATGAGATAAACTTTAATCAATAATTATTTAAAACCAAAATATGAATCATTTAGAAATTGGTATCGTAGTTATACCACATAAAATGATAGAAGAAAAATTTCTGAAAATTTATTTTCAAGAAAATGAAAACAATTTTTATGAAGGAAAAGAATTTCTTTCATTCTTAATCTGGTTTAGTAATCATATAACCAAAAAATTAGAAGACGAATTAGACATGCTAACCAGGAAATGGAAAACTAATTTTGGAGAAATAATAGAATCAGTTTATCCTCCGACTGTTCTTACAATATTGGATTTAGATAATAGAAATCCAAATTTTGAATTAAATATTTTTGAAAAAACTCTAGAAACCAATGCCACCAAAGATTTTATTGGTGTAATCAAATAATTAAATTTTACAAACACAAATCTATCTTTCATATCAAATCATTTCATGAAATTAGAAAATAAAATCATTCATTTATCTCTTTAAAAAATCAAAAAGAAGAAAAAACAAGTTCGAAAATCATATCTTCAGCTTCTGCTTTACAACCACCTCCTACTCTTAATTTCCACCAATGAGCATCAACTCAGGATTTTGAAGAATTAATTAAAAATATAAAAATTACTAAAATAACAAACTTAAATAAAGATGATCAATTAACTGATCAATAAGAATATTCTGATAATGAAAATAAAAATAGATCATATTGAAGAACAATTTAAAGATAATAATTCAGAACTAGAATTATTTAAAATACATAAAATAAAAGGTAATAAGGTCTCATCTTCAAATCAAAAAAGACAGACTGTTTGATACTACTATCCTCGACCTACCCCTCCAGATGTTTTATATGAGGAAGATAACAATAAATATTAAAATGATTATAATTCATCTAATATTTATGAATGAGACATTGATGGTATGATAGATCGTTAAATACAAATACTATTACAAAGAATGATCATTTATGTTTCTGTCGCACAGAGTCATAATAATCGAGCTCATCAGATTGTAACTCAGTTAACATGTGGGTTTACTGGCTTTCTCAAAGAATGGTGGGATAATTATTTAACTCAAGAACAAGGAGAAAAATTTCAAAGTCTTACAATGATAGGAAATCTTAATCAAGAAAATAATGATGT
>NW_018223317.1:0-799 GCF_001263595.1 Phalaenopsis equestris
TTCTTGTCGGGATGAAGTTGGAATAATGTCATACAAGAATGTTCTCGATCATGTATAATTCGTTAATTCATGCAGGAGAAAAAGTTATCCATCTACCTCACACATAGACGACTCCCTAGTTGATTCCATGCAAATTAACATAAAATTCCTTCACTACAGGAACAAACACGGCGGCGGTAGTGTAGCACAACACTTCCCATCTTTGCCGCACAATCATCTATTCAATTGTCATCGAGGGATTATTCAATCCTTGATTTAAAAATCCTCATTCCTTGATTAATCTCTTCTTCGCCAGTAACTTGTTGAAGATTCGCTGCGCTTCCGCACTAATGAACTTTCTCCGGTTGAACACTTACATTCTATGATTTTCAAGAGAATTGGATGCCATATGAATGAATGTGGTGGAGTTTTACTACATTTGTTGGGGAAATATAAACTTAGGAATCGAGTTTGGGAGTTTAAATATTGTAACTCCCGCCCAAAACCTCCAAAAACCGCTTATTCAAACTCCAGAAACCGCCATCCCGTCGGTCTAGCAGTCGGTGGCGTTGATGGCGCCGTCGTCAAGCCTTTAGTATTTAATTACCTGGAATCTTGGGAAAAACCCACCGTCGGCGCCCAAGGCAAAAATTTCTCAGTTTCGCTCTGGTCCGAATGCGTTCCAATTTTTCACTATGGATCCAATTTTTATGATGATTCAAGGGTAAATAAGAGTAGTAGAGTTCAATACTACCACAAAATAATGATAGTTTCAAATAAAAACAACTACAATCACAATAAAAATAAAGATAATTATGGG
>NW_018223318.1:0-1761 GCF_001263595.1 Phalaenopsis equestris
AGAAGATAGAGTGAGGGAGATGATAAGATAGGGATTGAGCAAGAGAGAGGTAAAAGAGAGGGTGAGAGGTGAGATAAAGAGATAAAGGAATTGAAGGAGGGAGGGAGAGTGGGATAGAGAGAGTGGGATTGTGGGAGGGAGAGTGAGAACAAAGAAAAAATGGAATTGAAGGCGAGAGGCAGAGGAAAGCGAGTTAGAGTGAGAGGGAGATGATTAATAAAGACAGAAGTAACAGAGAAATAGAGTGAAGGAGAGAGAATGTGAAAGAGATAGAATGAACAAGCAAGTGAGAGAAACAGAGATATGAAGTTTGAGAGACGGAGAGAGAGATGAGAGAGGTAAAGCGTGGGGGAGAGATAAAGGGAGGGAAAAAAAGAGAGATATGTAGAGAAGCAAGGCAGAAATGGAAGAAGAGAAAGGTTCAGATTGATAAAAAAGAGGTAGAGTCAGACAAAATGAAAGAGAGTGGGAGAGAGAGTGTGTGAGCTAGGGAGGGAGGGAGGGAGGGAGGGAGGGAGTGTGTGAGAGCGAGAGAGAGAGACATAGAGAGGGATGCATAGATGTAGGGAGAGTGAGAAAAATTGACATAAGACAAAGAGGGAGATAGAAAGGGAGAGAGATAGGTAGAGATTACAAGAGAGGGGTGTGGGAGAGATGAGAGAGAGCAAGAGCAACTAAGGGAGAGCAAGTGAGTGAGAGCGACCAATGGAATTAGAGGAGAGATAGAGAGACAAGTAAAGGAGAAAGATGGAAATAGAGCCAAAAAGAGTAAAAAAAGGAGAGAAAGTTGAAAAAGAGAGATAAGAAATAATGAGAGAGGTTGAGAGGAAAAGAGAGAGAATGTATGAGAGATCATAGGGAGAGTAAAGAAGGGAGGGAGAGAGAAATGGAGAGAGGAAAGGAGAGAGGGAGGGAGGGAGTGTTTGAGGGTTGGAATGAGGGAGAGATAGAGAAGGAGACAGAGAGTGGGAAAGAAGGCATGAAATTGAGAGATAGAGTAAAAAACGAGTGACAGAGTGAGAGAGTCATAGAGAGTGAGAGACTGATAAGAGAGAGATGGAGTAAGAGAGAGGTAAGAAGAGAAGAAGGGAGGGAGAATGAGATAATGAGATTAGGGATGTGAAGGAGGGAGGGTGAGTGAGATAGAGAGTGTAGGAGTGAGGGAGGGAGGAAAGGAGTTAGAGAAGAAAGATATACAAGAAAAAGAGAGAGGGAGGGAGGAAAGGAGTTAGAGAGAGAGATGGGGAGGGAAAGAAAGATGGTAAGAGAATGAGAGGGTGAGAAGAGAGAGAGAGTTAGAGAATAGAGAGAGTGAGAGAGATTGAGAGATAGGAGGAGAGATAAAGAGAGAAAAAGTGGAAGCGAGAGAGAGAATGGTTGGAAGAAGATAAAGAGAGAAGGGAAAGGAGGGAGCGAGAAATAAAAATAGGAAGAAAAGATAAGGAGGAGGAGAAAAAGAGATGTTGGTAGGGGGTTTTTGAGGGTTGGAATGAAAAAGAGATAGGGAGTGGAAAAGAGAGCATGCAAAGTGAGAGAGAAAGTTGATAGAATAAGAGAGATAATAAGAGGGAGAGAATGATAGAGAAAAAGAGCAAGCGAGAGGCAAATAGTGAGGGAGGGAAGGAAAGTGAGACACAAAGAGAGGAAGTGAGGGAGGGAGGGAGGGGAAGAGAGTGGGTGACTGATAGAGAGAAGATTAAGTGGGAGATTATAAGAGGAAGAGAGAAAGTGAGAGAGATAGAGTGGTCAAGCGGTGAGAGA
>NW_018223319.1:0-620 GCF_001263595.1 Phalaenopsis equestris
GTTTGAATAAATAAATAGGGGTATTTAATAAATTCAGAAAATAGCCCCTAAACTTCAAAAATACATATCTTTGCATAGAAAATTCATAAAAACAAAATAAAAATACTCTCTTCCTCAGTGAATGGAGGAGAATCATATGGATATATTTTCACATTAGTTTGATGCATAAATTATTTTTAAAAAATAAATTAGGGTTAGGGGTTTTTCAATTCTCCATTCATATTGAATTATCACCTTGACCCCAAATTTTTATATGTTGTAGCCTCTGTCTAGGTGCACAATGTGAGCATTTTTCCAAAGACAATGGATATATCTAGATAGAGGTCTTAATTTTCTAAGTTGTTATGCATTTTCTACTCAAATATTTATAGAAAATTTAATGTGGCTTAAAAAATTCTACAAAAATTCATGTAAGTTTCCTATGGCCAGAGTAATCATGTAAGGTTCTCATGGCTAGAATAATCTTCAAAAATAATTTCATAATTTGTAAGAATCAAAACATCACTGTTTTGAGCAAACCTTAATTTGTTTAAAACATTTAATTTGAAGCACACTGAGATTAAAATGACTTGATTTTTGTCCTTTATTGTGGCCCATGAGTCAGAAAACTTACCATAAAA
>NW_018223320.1:0-236 GCF_001263595.1 Phalaenopsis equestris
TTTAGAAAAACCACAACATCTATTTCCTCATAGACGTCGACAACATAAGTTGGATAAGCAATTTTCAGAATTTCTAAAAATATTTAAGAAGCTTACAATCAATATTCCATTTGGTGAAGTCTTAGAACAAATGCAAAGCTATGTAAAGTTTATGAAGGATATTCTCAATAAAAAAAGGAAGTTTGAAGATAATGAAACTGTTGCACTTAGTGAGGAGTATAGTGCTATAATTCAGA
>NW_018223320.1:492-1511 GCF_001263595.1 Phalaenopsis equestris
TGCTAGATATGGAGGAAGATAAAGAGATACCTATCATTTTGGGGAGACCTTTCCTAGCCACAGGAAGAGCAATGATAGATGTGCAAAAAGGGGAATTAATAATGCACGTCAATAATCAAACTGTTACTTTTAACATTTTGAAATCAATGAAATATCCTGCAAAAGGTAAAGATGATGAATGTTATAGAATGGATGTTATAAGATACTTGAGTGAATGTCATTTCAAAACTATGGAACACGTGCAAGAAGAGGAACTAGATCAATGTGTAAACCTTTTTAAAGAAGAATCAAGTTATGTTCAAGAAAGTTTTGAAATTTTGGACATGATAGACAAAGATAATTCATTTTTTCCATCTATTGAAAAACCTCCAGAAATTGAGTTTAACTTACTTTGTGAACATTTAAATCATTCCTTTTTAGGAGATTCCTCTACTTTACCTGTTATAATTTCCTTGAAATTAACAAAGTAAGAAGAAGAAAGGATGATGAAAATTTTGAAAAATTTTAAGAAAGCCTTCGGATGGACAATTGCTGATATTAAAGGAACCAGTCCTTCAATTTGCATGCATAGAATTAATCTGGAAGAAAACTGCAAGCCCAGGGCTGATCCACAAAGGAGATTGAATTCTGTTATGAAAGAAGTTGTTAAGACAGAGAAATTTTAAAGTGTTAAAGTGGGTAGATGCTGGAATTATATATCCTATTTCAGATAGTGCGTGGGTCAGTCCAATTCACCGTGTTCCTAAGAAAGGAGGAGTAATAACACATCACAGAATATTAAAACATAAT
The DNA here is from genome assembly GCF_001263595.1 of Phalaenopsis equestris. Lineage (NCBI taxonomy): Eukaryota > Viridiplantae > Streptophyta > Magnoliopsida > Asparagales > Orchidaceae > Phalaenopsis > Phalaenopsis equestris. Next base: position 1,282 of record NW_018223320.1, read on the forward strand.
GAGTTAATACAGACTAGAAAAGTTACAGGGTGGCGAATATGCATTGATTATAGAAAATTAAATCTTGCCACTAGGAAAGATCATTTTCCACTACCCTTTCTAGATCAAATGCTGGATAGACTAGCTGGGCATAAATACTTTTGTTTCTGGATGGATATACCAATTATCACCAAATTCAAATATCTCTCGAGGTTAAAGAGAAAACGACATTTACCAGTCCTTATGGTACT
>NW_018223321.1:0-1453 GCF_001263595.1 Phalaenopsis equestris
TTTTTTACTTTTATAACCTCTAAATCATTCATATCACATCAAAAAGTACCACTACTTACTTTTTAGAAAGTAAAATAAATCTTTTCATGGATAGAAAAAATGACATATATGTACAAAATTAAAGTTCAGATGTTAGATATGTATATACATAGGAATTAAGTTGTATGTGCTAAATACAGCTATGTTAGTGGTTAACGTGCTCGATGGTTGGTCATGGTGGAGGCGGGAGGAGCGCCTTCCGCCAACGCTACTCCACATATCAACGATGCACAATTAATGTATGACAAAGATCTTTTTGCGATTGCTTCTCTCATCACAATACTTCTCTTGTCACAATGCTTGTCATTAGAGCGTGTGAGATAAGGGAGAAGAGCTCATTTATACAGTACATTTTAATATGCTAAATAAGTAATTCTTTATTTATTGCTCCATACTTGCCCCGACTGAACCACCTGAAGATAATATGAAGGCTCCTCAGTTGACCATGCCCATGACTTCCTCTCAAACTCTAGTTCATTCATCTCGTTCGTTGGGTGATAGGATGCCCCTCGCTTGGTCTCTAATAGCAGTATTTGTCATTCAACCTCTATGTCAGTTGGCTTGTCAACTAAGCAAACAAGCTAGTAGAGACATGTGACACTCCCCTTGCCTTGACGTTAATCTTTTCCTCGATTAATTAATTTAGTTCATTGACTGATCTAAGTACATGCTGATCGCAGGCTCACTTCATTTGTCGTGTACTTTTATTTTTCTTCAAGATCACAATCCTGTCACATATCAATATCAATAGTTAACTTCTGGCGTATTTGCATACATACCAGCCAATTTTTATATATTTATATATAGAACACCTAATTTTTTTTTTATATCCAAACAACCCAAATCTTTCAAATTACATAAAAATTATGACTATTTTTTAAAATGTGAAATAGACATTTTCATGCATACGTAAAGTGATAGACATAAAAATTGAAATTAGGTATTAGATATGTAAAATACATGGGAATTAAGCCTTTTTTAATATTTGTATGGATATTTGTTTTATTTGACATTGTAAATCTATGAAGATAATGCATGCATATGTTCATGCTCGGTCTATGACCCTTTTTAAAATCAAATTTTTTTTTAATTATGCATGTGAAATTGAATTTACTTTTGATCTTATGCCTTCTCTATTTCTGCCTTACCTTTAATTAATAAAATATCTAAGAAACTAAAAATCTAATTATGCTAAAAACCCTATGATGTATTATATTATACATTCATTTTATACTTTCGGGCGTATAAGTGAGCCAAGCGACTCGTAGGTTTGCTCAAGCGACTCACGAGTTCGCTCAAGCTTACCAGCCTTGACATACTTGTTTGTTCGCGGACAGCTCGTGTTCGGCTTGTTCGATAAGTAAACGAGTCGAACACGAACAAGTTTTTATCGTTCGGTTAGTTAAACGAACCA
>NW_018223322.1:0-1480 GCF_001263595.1 Phalaenopsis equestris
GAAACATCATCTGTTTTGGACGGTCAGGAAGCTGTAGGGATTTGGGGGTATGTTTGTTGTTTCGTGCCAGAAAGTTTGGGACAGTAGAGCGGTAATTTAACGACTCGATGTTGTATGAAGGTTTAATACACACATAAATGAAATATCGTAGGATGAAAGAATAATTTTTTTTTAATGTGGAAAAAACCAAAAAATGAAAAAACCACTAGGCATAATCCAGTTAAAAATAATCTAATGTGTGTAAGTATAAAAATACACACTTCTATCATAATAGGGAGAACGAGATTAGAAGATATTTGTCAAAAAAATAAAAAGTGTTAGAAAATTCAACCACAATTGCATTCCGACTACAATAGTTGTGAGCAGTGGTCCTTGATGACCATTGAATGACGATGATATGTAGTGTGGGCAGACGATGGTCGACAATGGTCGGTCGACAGTGACTGATGACCATGTAAGTCAGTGGTTACTCACAAGGTCTTCTCTTTATAACAATCTCTAAAATTATACTTCTCTTTTTGTTCTTCTATGAAAACCCTCAAGTAGAATGGAATAGAACTCTTAAACAACGAGACGCCTTTTTGGTCTAAAAGAAGAATTTCAATAGAAACTCCAAAATTAAGTGTGCTCATTATGAAGCACTCTTAAGAAGGATGAACTTGTGGGAAGTTGCACTGACGGGGCAAAATCGTGAGACCATTGGCTAAAGCGGACAATAACTTGATGGGTAAGAGTTCAGGCTATATGGAGCCGAACTCTTAAACATTGATGCATCTTTTAATGTAACATTAAAATTTCAATAAAAAGTCCAAAGTTAAACGTGTCCGTTATGAAGCACTACTTTGATGGGGGACCGCCTAGGAAGTTGCACCAACGGGGCAATATAGTGATGTTATTTGGTCAAAGCGAACGATACCTTGATAGGCGAGAGTTTGGACTGTCACATTTTCTTCTCGTTCAAGTAAAGACAATGAATCTATTTACAACATTTTGGGGAGGGACATTTTTGTCTTTTGCCGCGTAACTTTCCTCCTTAATCATAAGTGATATTTTAATAATTTAGATGTCTTAATGACATCAAAATTGAGTGATCTTAGACTAGTTAGATTCCTCTCATTGAGATGCCGGATTCCACTGTAAAATATGTCAAATTTGGAGCTCATTTGACCAATTTTGATATCATTAGATTTGTTTTGTCTAGACGGTCAATTTAATTACAATCTTGCTGACATCTGGGTCCCGATGATACTGAATTTGAATTTGAAAAATTTCTGAAAAATGCATTAAGATTCCTGTTTGATAAAAATGTACCGATAAACACATCTTATGTAAATGCCCAAAAAAAAGTTTGAACCTTGTAGTCCAATGTGCTTTAAGATTTGCGCTTTAGGAGAGCCTAAAATAAGCTTTAATGTTATGGAAATAATGGAAATTCGATATTTAAGTAATTTTCAGCCCCACTTTTCCCAACAAAAAAAAA
>NW_018223322.1:1728-13226 GCF_001263595.1 Phalaenopsis equestris
TGATCGATGACGATCAATGATCGATGACGATCGGTAGTGATTGACGACGATATTAATGTTGAACTGCAAAAAAAAAATGTATTAGTTCCCCTCTATTAAATTAAAATCATAATAAAAGACTGACAACAAAGATGAAAAATCATTGATGGTCCCCTTGCCACTTGAAATAAAAATAAAAAAAAATTAAAATTACGGGTCAGATCGGGTCATCCGGGTAGTTCACACCTGTCCACCAATCATTGCAGGCCGCTACACATTCCGCTACAATCCCCAACTCTGCTTTCTCCGTGGATTCTGCTAACCCGTCTCTTTCGCTTATCTGGAATCTGCTTCCTCTTCTACACTTTCCGGCAGTAACTCCGGTTGGTCCCATGGCCGGAGTTCGATTCGGCCGTAACGCGAAACCCCGCGCTCCACTCAGCTTCTGCTTGAAAGTCTCTCTTGTAGTTCTCGTCGGCCTGTCCTTCTTCGTCGTCTGGTCCGTCTTCTCCTCACCCTCTTCCTCGGTCTCTACTAGACGTGACAACTTCGACGACATCCAAAGGAGCCCTTCAGCTCGGAATCATTCCATAGCTTCCATAACTCCACCTCCCGCTCCGGCGAAGCCGAGCAGGAGCAGGAACGAGAGCGAATCTTCGGTTCGCAAGGAAGAGAAGAAGGCAGTGGTCGAACAGAAGGCTGATCCCAAGGCGAATCCCGACGAGGAGCGTGCTGAGGGCGAAGAGGAAGTAGAAATCGACGTTGAGGATGGAGTGGATGTGAATCAGGAAGGGTATAACGATTCATCTGGTGAGGAGAATGAAAGCAATAATAACAGGAAGAAGAGTAAGAAGAAGAATTTGGGGCCTTTGTTTGATCCGAAAGCTAGGTATGAGTGGAAGTTATGCGGAGGTAGAAGCAAGCAGAGCTATATTCCTTGCATTGATATGGAAGGACTCGGGGGAAGGAGGCACCATGAAAGAAGTTGCCCTAGTGGGGCGGTGACATGTCTGGTGCCTCTACCAAAGGGTTATTCGGCTTCGGTGCCATGGCCGGAGAGTAAATCCAAGGTGTTCAGTTTTAATTCACCGCGACAGCGCGATTTTGGGATTTACGGGTTTCAGTGAGCGAAAGTTGTGATTTTTTATCTGGTTTGTTGATGCAGGTGCTTTTTGGGAATGTAGCTCATCCCAAGCTTTCTGCTTTTGTGAAGACGAAGAAGTGGGTGAATATTTCTGGGGAATATCTGACGTTTCCTTCCGGGGAGTCTGAGTTTAATGGTGGAGTGCAGCACTATCTTGATTCAATTGAAGAGGTGAATTGATTGCACATTTGTTTTGTGAACTTTTGTTAGATGATTACCAGTTGTTTCTGTCAATGGCATTGAAATTACATTACTTTCTAAAGTTTAGGAGAAGAAAATATAGTAATTGATGACATGTAGTGAGTGGAGATTCTGCTTTAGCAATTTCTGATTGAAACTCTATGAAGCAATCACAATCTTTTTTAATTAATTGTAGCTTGCTTGTTTCACATTGATGCATTAACTTCCAACACGATTTACTTAAACTTTCTTTTCTATTTTTGATTATTGAAGCTAAAAGATAGGTGGGATTTGACAAAAGCAATATAATTGATGCATTGGGATCGTAGAGATGGGAGCAAGCGTTTTTCTTCCTGAGAGCTAATGATTTTCGCTTCTGCTAAACTTTTTGTATCTTCTACCTTGATGTTAAGAGGGTAACTTCACACATAAACATGTCCAAGGTTAAAAAATAATGAGTTATCAGTCATATTTTATCATCAATAGAAGATGGGAAGTAAAACTCCGTTGCTTCCTAAACTTGAGGAAAATGAAAGAATTTATTGTTTGCATGAGTTGTTTTTGGATAAAATACTGTGTGGCCATTTAAATTCACAATGGATTAATTGATAATGTTTATGCTTTCTTGCTTCTTAAACTTTATTGGATATACTTAAATAATTTAATCTATTGATAGACTGACTACTCAGGAATTTAGCTTATTTGTTGCAGCTTGCAACTTTATATTTTTCCTGTTGGGCTGAAGTCTTAAGTAGTCATCATTGTTTATCATATACTGTTAATACATACATGCACATCAATGCATATCTATTTAGCCATTTTTCTAGTTCGTATGATTAGTAATTCATAGCAATTAGTGGTTTTTATTTGTGCAAAAAGTGAATTTTATATCTATATTGTGGATATTGAAAAAAAACTCTTCTTGTATTGAATAGATGGTACCTGACATTGAATGGGGGAAGAACATCCGCATTTTATTGGACATTGGATGTAGTGATGCTAGCTTTGCAGGCACTCTTCTTGAGAAGGATGTTTTAACTCTATCTTTAGGTATGATGAGCGATCAGATAAACTTTGCTCAAGTTCTTCTTGAACGCGGCATACCTGCTGTGGTGGGAAATCTGGGCACACGGAGACTCCCATTTCCTAGCAGCATTTTCGATGCTATTCATTGCAGTGGGTGCAATATACATTGGCATTCTAACGGTTTGTAACGAACCCAAAACATGTTCGGAAAACAACCATTTTTTTCCTTTTTAACCCTTTTTTAAATGATTTTTTGCTTTATGATGCAGGTGGGCGGCTCCTTCTGGAGATGAATAGGATACTACGTCCAGGAGGATACTTTATTATGTCATCTACACATGGAGATGCTGAAAGCGAAGTGGGTATGCTCATGAACTGACCTTAATATTAGTTTGTTGATGTATTTTGAAATTGGATTTGAGTGGTGCTTTTCATATCTTGCATCAAGTGCTAAGTTGAAGGATTTGAGGTTTTCAGAAGTGCAGTTTCATGCTGGTTTGCAAAATTGGTACTCATTTTTCATGAAAGCAACACTTCACCTTCTGCCTAAACAATTGTTGCAAAATCGAAAATTCTGCTTCTTATCTTTTGTTGGAAACTGATAGATCCCATTTCCATCTCACAATCTGTGCAGTATGAAACATTGCTATTTTTTTTTTCATCATTTGTGCATATTTATTATCTGATAGCTTCGCATCTAGTTCTTTTATAGCACTTCTTCGAATTTGAGAACATATTTTCTTGGCTGCTGAAGCTACTTCACATTCATTTCTCTTAGGAAGATTTACATATACACCACTCAATCATTATGTATTTACATATCTAACACCTAAACTACAATTTTCACATACAGTATACCTTACAAATATATGAGAAGGTGTATTTCATTTTTTTTAGAAGTTAAAATAATGGTATTTCTTATGTGTATGAAAGATTTCGGGGTATAAGTGTAAAAAGTAAAATTTAGATGTTAGATATGTAAATTCAAACCAGAAGGTAATATGCTGTCAAAAGATGCAAGATCACGGTCTCGTCTTTTAATAATTTTTTCCTTTCACTATGCTTAGATTTAGTCAAAAGGTGTAATCTGCAGAAACCATATAGAAATCTTATTTGAAAAAGTGGTTTGGCTGATGTCTAACTTGGCTGGAAAGCAATGCAGACTAATATGTATAGATGAGCAGGCTGAGATAAAATCATCATATATGCTATTATTTATCTCTAAGCTGCAACTGACATTGAGAATCGTAAACAGCTGGACTGGAATGGTCATGATGTGGCATGGATGCCATTTATATGTTGGGAAAAGTGTAAAAATGATCCCCTGCTCTTTGCACGTGATCATTTTAGTCCCAAAGTCTATAAAAGTGTCAATTTAGTCTCCCGACTCTTTTAATGGAGGCTAAATTAGTTCTTCATGGGGGTATTTGAACTTGTATTAAAAATGTATGTGGATTAATTTGGTAATTTTATAGACTGAGACTATAATAACAGCATGTAAATAGTCATGGGACTATTTTGGTACTTTTCTTTTTATATATTGGATATTTTATGGTTGACTCGCATAATTATGCGACAGTTGTGGCTAAGTATTAAATTTCTTTGATTTGTTTTCCTATAAGTTGCGTAAAGTTCTATGAAACTGTCAGAATAATTTTCATCTTCCTTTTTAGCTGGTTTACGTTACATTTTGAGAGAGAAAACTTATTTGAAAATGAAAAATATTCATTTTTCACTCTTTATTTTAATTATTCCAGGCATGTCATCATTGACAGCATCAATGTGTTGGAACGTGCTGGCTCATAAGACCGATGAAATCAGTGAACTGGGCGTTAAGTTATACCAGAGACCAGCGTCGAACGAGATATATGACCTGAGAAGGAGAAATGAACCATCATTCTTCCTTGGCTGTGTAATTGCGAAAGAGTTTCTTTTTCATCGAAGACCATGCTGTTTAATCAGCCATGCTGTTCTGTTTATTAATTGGAGGAATGATGCAGTACAAGATTGTGATATTAATGGAAGACAACGAAGAATGAAATAAGATGGTATGGCTAAATGGTTGGCCTCTTCCACAAGTTTGTTAAAATTATAATGTCTGTTATAATTATGATGTTATATTAAGTTATAATGATATAATATTCTACCATTGTTAATTTGTAATATTATGTTTTCATATTATTAAAGGTATAGTAGTGGTGTAATAAACTTCCTCATATTTACCAAAAGTTCACCCTCTAGCATATCGGTTAGATTATAGAATTCTATATCATATGGTATCATAGTTGAACCTAGCAAAACAAGGCCACCTTATACACCTTGCTAAGATGGTAAGAATGTTTTTGCACATTTTTATTATGGAAAATTTACATACATTCCATTTCTTATGTATTTACGTATCCAGCACCTAAACTTTTTTGCATATATAACAGTTTGAAAGACAACGAATTACAAGGATGTGGCAATAATGAAAGACAATGAATTATGAATGAAATTGCATGGTTATTTGATTGACCTCTTCTACAAGTTCAAAATTATAATATCTATTATAGTTATGATGTTATATTCTATTATTATGATATCATGTTTTGTTATTATTAGTTTGTAATGTTATATTTTCATATCATCAAAGGAGGTGTAGTCGTAGTGTAATATGCTTTATACTAGCCCTGATTGAGTCACACTACTTCATGTGCCTTCTTCACCTTCCCAAAGTAATATCAAACCAAGCTCACTTCTAATTGCTTCATCACATCCTCCATACATTTTTTGGGAAATTTACATACATACAACACAATTCTTATGTATTTACATATCTAACACCTAAAGTTAATATTTACACTTATAATACTTTGGTGTTATAAATCTATGCATGTCTGTATTTCATATCTAAAAAGTTAATAATTATGATTTTTTTTTGACATGATGCTAAAAATTTGAATGATATGTAAGCATGCATCTATAGCTGTTGATTATGAAAATACATAAGAAAATTCATGGAAGGGTTATTTATACTCCTTTCTTACATTAATGAAATAACCCGTTTTATTGCACATTATTCTGAATTTCAATATATATATTAAATTTATATAATATTTAAATAACAAGAAAATTTACTTCATCGACATACATCAAATGAAGCCTGATTCGAACAAGAAATCATTTTTGTATCATATCAATGATTCAGATGCGCCCGCACAATCGATTTTACAATCGGAGGTCATTAATGAATTACTCTTGATATGCTTCCAATACCTGTCGTGTAAGTTCAACTTTACTCATGGCAAAAGTTCAATTTTTTCCATTTTTAAGTAATTTTAACTTACATTAACAATTCCAAAATATTTTTTTTTTCTGATTAAAAAGCAGCACATAGAAGAGAAAAGAGGAAAAAAATAGAAAAAAAAAGGCATGCAATATCAACGTATCCCTACTGTAAAGGGAAAAATAGTATGTCCTGCATCCAGACAACGGCTGTGATTCACCGGAAGTCATTTTTTATATTTCTTTTTTTCTCCTTTGCTCCTTTCGGTGGATCGCAGCAGTTGTAGATTCATACTTACATATTTCCATTTAGTGTCACTCAGTGATTCATACTTACATATTTCATATTAAGTGTTGCAGCTTACGTCCAGACTGGACGTAATACTTTTTGCAAGTAAAGAAGTAGGTAATTAAACAATCACTACATTTTTTCTTTTAGTCTTAATCATGTATATCATCTACAATAACATAAGCTATTATACTCCATATATATATACTATCAACTAAAACTAACATTTAATTTACCAAAAAAAAAAAAAAAAAATTTTGGGCATTTCAAAACTTACACCCAATGCGTCTACCACTATCAAATTTCTCAGTTTTGAATCTTAGAAACTTGAGTATTATTCCTTTGCAAATACGAGTATTTTCACCGCCATATATTGAAGTTTTGTCATGTAATTCTCTCAGATTTGCAGCGGCTCTAATACCTCAAAAGGTTTGGGTTATGAATGTAGTTCCTGTACATGCTCCAAACACTCTTCCTATCATTTTCGAGCGCGGTCTGCTCGGCATCTACCATGATTGGTGTGAACCATTCAGCACTTATCCGAGATCTTATGATCTTTTGCACGCCGATCACTTGTTCTCCCGCCTCAAGAACAGGTGTGTACTATCAGTCTTTCATCAATGTTCTTCATTTTGTTTTTGTACCATCGCATTTGGTTTTGGTTTCTTTAGGAAGATTTACATATATATCGCTTAATTCCTATGTATTTACACATCTAATACTTTAACTTCAATTTTTACATATACTCCACTTTTCCTATGCATGAAAAAAGCGAATTTCACCGTGTAAAAGTTAAAATACTGATATGCGTGGTATTAATATAAAAGATAAAGTTTAGTTGTTAGATATATAGGAATTGAGTTGAATGTTTGAAATGTCCTTTTTTTCTAATCTTCCTATAACGAAGGTCATGGCTGTCAACAGGTGCAGACCCAAGCTGAGTCCAGGGGGCAATTGTCCCTCATCAAATTCAAATTTTTACTAATATTAAAGAGTAATTTGGTCTTTTGCCCCTCCTAAAATATCAATTTTGCCCCTCCTGAAATATTACTGTCCTTTGTTGTCCTAACCACTCAAATACATAGTAATTGAGTGGTAATCTTCCTGAAACAAAATTTGCTAGATTTTGATCTCCAGAATCTCTTTTTAACAGGTGCAAACAACCCATCGCCATTCTAGTTGAGATGGATAGAATACTGAGGCCTGGAGGTTGGGTCATCATACGAGACAAAGCAGAGATTTTGAATCCCATAGAGAAAATATTTAAAACATTACACTATAATATAACTCTGACATTCACTCAGGACAGGGAAGGTATTATCTGCGTGCAGAAAACAATCTGGAGACCGTTGGGATGAAATTTGTTTTGAAAAATACTGTCTTGATGATCATCAATGGCGGCTTCTCAGCTTCTTCTTCAATACACAACAGAGGTACGTTTCAAGGATTGATTTAAATATCTAATATAAAATTATTTATGTGCTCCAGCCACTTGATTCTCATGTATTTACATATCTACCGGCTAAAGTTTGATATTTGCGTATGTAACACTATGATGTTATAAACCTATGCATGAGAAAGTGTATTTTAGTTTTAGAACGTTAGTAAGAGTGTTGTTTTTTATTCGATGTCGAAGATTTGAATGTTATTTATGTAAATATTGAAGTTCAGTTGTTAGATGTGTAATAATATGGGGGCGTTTGCATACATACCATACAATTCTCATGTATTTACATGTCTAACACTCGAACTCTTATATTTAAATGCATACCACTCAAATCTAAGACACCGCATTAAAAGTACTGTCATCACTTTTTCATTTATAGGTTTATGACACAAATGTGTTAAAAGTATAAATATTAAATTGTAGGCATTAGATATGTAAATACATAAAAAAATTGTGGTATGTATGTAAATCGTCCATACTATATATGAATTGTATGATATGTAAAAGCTGCAAACAATTTTGTGGCTCTGCCATCGAATTTTTTATTCATTCCATGGTTTTATTTCTGCTAAATTCTATATGAGAACAATCCTAATAGAACAATCCTAAATTTTCCATACCTACCATTCAATTCCTATGTATTTACATATCTAACACGTAAACTTTGTTTTTTACATGCATACCACATTCCTTGTGCATGAAAAGGTGTATTTCACATTTTAGAAGTTTAAACTATTGTATTTTTTATTTGATATGAAAGATTTGGTTGGTATATATGTAAAAAGCAAAATTTAGGTGTAAAACATGTAGAGTTATAGGAATTGGGAGGTCTCTATGTAAACACCCCTTTTTTTATTTTATTTTAGGATGATCCCCCAAATGTTTAATCTTTCATTCTTCGTGTTGTTTATCTGAGATTTGCATTGAATAAACATTTTTATAGTATTGCAGGCTTCTAGTAATTTATGTGCTGCATTTTCTAAAGAATAATATCGTGTATCGTTTTGATGTGCCACACTGTATCATTTCTGATGACGGGCTAACTTTCAATATCACCAAGATCAATCAATTCGCTCGTCAACATCAGATCGATTGACGGTATTCTACGATATACTACCCGAGAGCTAACTGTCTGTAAGAAATGTTTGTTATTGTAAATGGGGTATAATCTCCCATATGTTTAATCTTGATTCATTTAAGATATTGTTTCTTATGTATAAGTTATATTCATTTCTTATTGGTGCCTTTACATACACAACACATTATTCTTTTTTATTTACACATTTAACCTTTAAACTTATATATTTACATGAATTTCTCTGAAATTTTTGACATCACATCAAAAATACTATCATATGTAATGGCTAATGTTTTTCTTATTAATGTTATAAATGTAAATGTTAGCTTACATGTCAGACATAAATTGAGAAAAAGTGGGTCATATGTGTGCAGTATTTCATGCATGTCACCCAATTTTTTTTTGTATTTATGTATCTAACATTTATGCTTCGATTTTTATATTTATACCACTGAAATATTTCATATCACATAAAAAATACCTCCATTTTAATATTTAAAAAGTGAAATACACATTTTACAGTATGGTTATGGTGATATGTACTTAAAATTTGAAGGTGGTTAAATATGTAAATTTATAGAAATTGAGTGGTATGTATATAAATCCTTAAAAAGGGAAATGAACTCAAACTTCGTCCAATCTTTCTTGCACATTGAACCTTTACCATTCATTTAGAAGGAATTCCTTGCAAAATTTTAAAAGCCAAAATAATTTCATGAAATTATATTTATTGTTGAAAGATAATGATTTCTTGGTTTAATTTATCAAAACACTCTCGCGATTTGCTCGGCATGAAAGATTTTCGTATGAGAAAACTTTTGCGGTCTGGGGAACGTCAAGATCATGAGACCTTCCGTTCTTTAGACCCAAAGAGTGGGCTTTGTTCTTCTTATCACAAAAACGAAACCACAAGAGCAAACATGAGATTACTACAAACTAGTCTTACCGATTTCAGGCTAAGAAGAAAAGGGTAGGTTTCTCTATTCGTAGGCAGATCGAAATGCACCTTACCTATGGGGCTTTTCTCTAGCACAAAAACATCATAACCTACATCCACTAACATTAGGAATGAAAATGTAAGAGCTTAAAGAATCTCACCGATGCGGTGGTTGATGACACGTTCTCTGGACTTGTTCAAACAGTCGGTGTCCAAGCCACGCACAGACATACTTCGCAATACATGTACAAAACGAATAAGAAATAAGGCATGAGGGTAGAAGTGAGGTATATAAGTATTTAAAATGAATGATCATAGCATACAAAAATAAAACCAACAGGTACCTTTGTGAGAGGGGCTATTTGGAACGAGGCATGCCCAAATTTACCTCGTTGTTGACAACAATTTTTGATGTCACGTGTAAGGGATGTCTATTTAAACAACATAAAGTTGTATCCAGCTTCCTGTCGTCCAAGACATTCAATCAGACCTCCTGGTATGTGACCCAAGCATGAAATCAAAATCGGTATCAACTTGACCCTACTCGGAAAAATTCATTGTAAAGTGGGGTTAGCTTTTACTCTAAACGTGCTTTATGTCTGTTTATATGTTGAGAGACCCAACTCCATAATTCCAAACTCTTTTGGAGACCAAGGGTAGTCGTTAGGATTCCCCATGCACATTTTGAAGAAATTTAGGTTCGGGCTGATTTTATCCCCAAGAGGGTTCGGGATGCCCATCGATACCAGAATCCCCGTTTTGAAACTGACCAACACTCGCCAACTGTTGTCAATTACCATCGGTCGCCTCCCACTTCTTACTACAAGTTCATTGCACATCGACGTTGTAACTGAAGAGACTGTATAAACCCTTTCCTACATATTGAACAAATAGTTGTAACTATAATCATCAAATTATATTGGATCTTTTTAACTGTGCCGAACCTCATGATTTTTATTTTCTTTTTTGTGGTTTCCACGTAAAAAATGTATAGTGTCTCTACTCATTGTTTTCTTTTATCTGAGTGCGTGTTAAATTCTCGTACAATATGTAGATGATAATCTATTACTCTGTCGATATGAATTTACTACCTCGCATCACCATGTAAATCTTCCCATAAAACATTGATAAAAATTTGCATATAATGGATAGGACAAGTCCCCCTCATGAAAGTAGATAATAATAAGAAGAACTCATATATCTTTTGGCCCAAGATAAGACCATGAAAAAGTGCTTTTAATAAATCGTGAAAGGAAAGGTATGATAACTTTCTCATTAAGGAAAGCATGATAAAGACTACGGCCTCCCATTTACTAATTCTACTAAATAATTATGGTCATACCAACTTAATATTATGTTAATTGGCTTCGAAGGAAACTTATGGGAGAAAATTTTAGAGGTATAAACTTCATTTATGGGCTTAATATGGGAGAAAATATTACATGCGATCATATGTACTTGTGGATTAGGGCTGTGCACCCCGAGTACCTATAACCACATGTGGGTCTTAGTGTTTTCTGGCTATACACGACTAATCCACAAGTACATATGACCGTGTGGGTCATAATAATATTATGGTTGTACACCATTTGCAAAGTTATTAGGGCCCACGTTCAACCATAAAATTTTATGCAGATGGTTGCATTCAAGATGTTTATACGTTCAACCATCTGCATGATAATTCTACTTCGTGTGGGTCATTGAAGTCATTGATATAGGAGAAAATATTACATACAGTCACACGAACTTATGGATTTGGAGTATATGTCTCAAGCACACTATAAATACATCTATAGTACAACCTGAATGCACATATCTGTCTGTACGAATGAATCACACAAAATATTTTTTCTTCATGCGGGTGGACCTCTTTTAGTGTTATTTGCGTTAGAATGATTAACATACATTTCACGCAATTCTAATATATTTGCATAATTAACATATAAACTTCATTTTTTACATATCTGTCATCTTATCTATGTATGTAATTGTTCTTTTCAATTTTTAAAAGTTAAAATTATGATAATTTTTATGTGATATGTAAGATTTAGGCGATATATTTAAATGTAAAATGTAAAGTTTGTGTTAGATATAAAAGTATATAGGAAGTATATAGGAGTTGAGTGGTGTATATATATATATATATATATATAT
>NW_018223323.1:0-1037 GCF_001263595.1 Phalaenopsis equestris
TACCTTCCCTCGACATACCGATGTTTTTACTAAGATGTTCCTTCCCGAGACATCATCGTCGAAGAAGAAGAGGGTATGAGAACCCAAGGTCGCTGTACCGATACGGTTCAGTGAGCCTGAAAGACAGGAAGTAAAACCAGTGCTTGAAATATCTGACAACATCGCGACAATAGCTAGCGAGATGGAGGAACAAGTTGAGGACTTCCATCAAGGTCCTCCAGATCCTAAAGCAATCAAGGAATTGATAATTGAGGAAAAAGTTGAGAAACTCAGAATCAAGATTTCTGAGTTAGCTCGAGAACACAGAGTTTTCATCAATAGTGACAACGAAGATTTTGATTACAACGATTATTTGGAGGAAGATTTCGTGGATGTCCATGTGATCAAAACCAGAGCTACCACATCTGCGTGCAAGGCTCAACCTCACACTAAAGAGAACGCCGTAGATGAGCTGGGTAGGGTTATCCTCCTAAGGGATGAGCAAGTTGTTCTACTGGAGAAAAGAATAGAAGAGATGACTGCAGCTATGACCGCCATGACCACCATTCAGGGGCAATCACAAGCACCAAGATTGGCTTCTCCAGATATTAATCAGCCATAAATCATACACATCTCAGATGAAAGAAGGGAGGCTACTTTGACAGACAAAGAAGAACAACCAAAGAAGGATTCCCCATTAGGTGCCATGCCAGAAAAAGAGTTCAAACAAATGGTTGAACAAGTGTGGGAGGCCTTAGCCCAGTCGAAGGGCGGTGCATCAATCTTAAAGGGTAGACCTTACCCAGAGGAGTTCAATGCCGTCCCTTTCCCCATGGGTTTTGTGACCCCAAACTTCAAGATATTCGATGGGAATGGAAATACCAGACAACACATAGCACATTTTTGAGCCAATTATGGCAACACGAGGAATAACAAAGCTCTACTCTGCCAGCAGTTCGTCAATAGCTTGTCAGGGATTGCTTTTGACTGGTACGCTGACTTGCCCAACGGTCCAGTTAAAATATTTTATGAGTTGGAATAGTTATTTGTGAAAATAT
>NW_018223324.1:0-2450 GCF_001263595.1 Phalaenopsis equestris
TTTTGATTAGATTGAAATGGCTCCGCGATAAAAGATGCAACTTGCGTTTGACGAGTCTCGCTTCATCAATGCGAAGGCTCAGTCAAGATTTACTTCAATTTTTTAAGGGAAAAAATGTATACAAGATCGTGTTTTTGAGAGTCTAGGAGGTGAAGCCGAATGAGTTTTTGTCGAATGGAAGTGGGAAAATTTCTGTTACACCACCAATAAGGCTGCTGTGAATGTTGTGAAAGAATTATATGCCAATGCGTTCAATTCCATGGATGGAACCGTTCGAGTAAGTGGGTTTTCTATTGAGTTTAGTGCCACCCACATTAACTCATTTTATGAAGTCCCAGACTCCTATATTTGCAATTATGAAACCTTCAGTACAATGGAAGGCTCGTTGAACGTTGTCATTAACTTTCTCACTGATGGGAAAGGGACATGGAAGATAAAGCAGTGAGAACGGATAAATTTTTCTGCTTCCATGTTGAATGCCACATCTAAAGTGTGGCACTATTTTATTTCCTCTACTCTGTTACCTACCTATCACTATAGTGAGGTAACAAGAATAGAGCTATTCTGAATTTCTGTATTCAGAACAATCGTACTATAAATGTGGGGAGAATTATTTATAATAATATTTTGACCATGGAAAGGATTGAATCAAGTGGATGTTTGGGACATCCTGGCCTCATTTATGCACTTTGCCAACTTTCTGGAGTTGAAGCTGGAGATGATGAAGAATGTGTTTATCCTATGAAACCCATTAGTAAAGTTAATTTAAAGACGTATGAATCCCATGAAGGCTGGAGATCTTGGAGTAGGAGTAAAGAACCTTCTACTAGTAGAGATATCCCCTCTACTAGTTATGACCTTCCTTCCTCTAGTTCCCCTACCCTTCAAGATTTAATGAATGAGTTAACCTTGCAGCGGAAGAGTATAGAGAAAGTAAATGAAAGAATTGAGGGATTAGAACGTAGACATGATTATGATAGTGAGTACCTACAGAGGCATTCTGACTTTGAGATAGCTTACTACGAAGCTCAGGCCCGACATTACAGAGGTGAGCCTGATGTTACTTTTCCTGATTGCCCCCGTTATACTCAGTATCAACTCAATCCACCTGCTGACTAGGGAGACGAAGATATAGTATTGGATTTTAATATATGATAGTGATTGATGTACTTTTATTTTGTGATTTTGTGATAGAGATAAATGCATGTTTGTTTGTACTTTCATTTTATTTTATTTTATTTTATGTTTGCAATTAGATAATTTTTAATTATTGTTATAAATGTTTAGTGTTGTAGTTGAAATTTGCATGTGTAGTTTAAATAAATTTTGATTAGTATTTTGTAAAATTGTATTGTGGTGTGTTAGTGAAATGTTGTGCTTATATAATGTTTAGTTTTGTACTTATTTCAAAATTTTATTACCCAACAAGTTCTATAATGCTTTATATGTATAGAAAGCTCCTAATATTACAAACCAATTAAAGTAAAAATTTTGAGAAGGAACTGCAAAAATTTTAGAAAGATGAAAAATGCCTAAACTACTAAGGTATGATTTATATTTAGAATTTTTCTTTCCACCTGTACCATTCCATATTGAAAAATTTAAGTTTGGGGGAGGAAGAAAAAGATTAACTATTATATGTTCTCAATTCAATTATTTTCAAAAATTATTAATATGATTTTTTGTAGTGAATTTAATTCAGATAACTATATTTTGTAGACATTTAAATATTATGGTAGATTTAAAGGAATATTTTTGTAAGGAAAATTAAAAAATTAATTTTGTAGATTAAGATATTTAAGACTATAGTATAAGACTATAGTTAACTATTTAGAGTAAAAAATACTATATTTTGAAATATTAAGAATCTTAGAAATTCATTTGAGAAGAAAATATTGGGGCTCAATGATGTAAAAGCTATGAAATACTTATAAGGAAAAGGAATGCTTTGAGTTTCAAATTTAGGGAAATAAAGGTGATGTTCAATATCATTAAAGGCTATCCAGATATATTAATCCTCACTTGAAAAAGAAAAAGAAAGGATTGACAACAATCCCTAAAAAAAAATTGGCTTCACTTGGACCTACCTAAAGGGAAAACCTAAATACATTCCTGAACTTATATTTATGGAATAGCATCTTTTACTAGTAATGTTCTCATGAAGTTCCTATCATTTAAATATTTTAAGTAACTTGATATTACAACATATAGTCATTCTTGAAATGAATAGAAAACTAGAATTCTTAAACTTGATGACTAGATAGTCTTGTACCTTCAAAGTTAATTTAGTTACTTGAATTTTTTTTAAAAATCACACTATGGTATTTACTTAAATGCAACTTATAGTATTTCTAAATTAAAACTTTACCACAGTAGATCATAACTTTTATGTAGTACTAAAATTACTCGAGGACAAGTAATAGTTAAGTTTGGGGGATGAGTAGATTTTG
>NW_018223324.1:2526-3330 GCF_001263595.1 Phalaenopsis equestris
GAAATATTACACTTTAAAGAAAGGTATTTTTGATGTTTTGTTGCAGGAATGATGAATTAGGATGAAGGGAGCAAAATCATGTAAAATGGAGCGAATTTGAAGCAAAAAGGACCAAAATATGAAGATTTGATCTTGGGTGCCAACGGCGGGGTGAACGGGGGTTTTTCAGGCTCAACGGGTTTTTCCCAAGATTCCAGAATTAAAAATTCTAGAAGGCCGCTGACGGCGCCATTGAGGTCGCCGACATCGAGCACGTCGCTCTCTTAACAGGTGCATTGAATGTGGATGATTTTTTAAGGGACGCTTGGGCCACTCTTGAGAACTCTTTTACAAATTTAAAAGAAACATTTTGAGGCCAAAAAAGGGGGTTCCTGGGTGGATCCGCTGAGTCTTTATTGTTTCTGGTGCCCATTAGAGTGTAGAGAGTAGTTAGTTTTATGAGAAATTCTTCGAGAGATTGCAAGAGTGGAACGAAAGTGAGAGATTTCTTCCTCCTTACCGCTTCGAAGTAGAATTCTGGGTGCTGTAAAGAAAGAAAGGAAGAGATTCAGAAAAACTTCGAGGAGTTTGCTTGGGGATAAATTAGAGATAAGTTGTATTTACTTATCAAAATTTGTATGACTTTGCTTTTATATATAAATTTCAAGTTTTGTCATATCTTCTCCATTAATTCTGAGTAGTTTTCTTTGTCTTTCTCCTTGTCTTGAGATTTTGTGAAATGGTGATTTGAATTGGTTGTGCTATGAGAATGTTAAAGAAGTTGTGATGATCTTTTCACTTCAATCTTAATTTACTTTCAATCTG
>NW_018223324.1:3443-9957 GCF_001263595.1 Phalaenopsis equestris
GTAGAATTGGAGATTTTAGAGTGATAGACTGAAATCCTCAATTTGGTCATATCATTTGGGTGCTGAAGTGTAGTTGTTAGCCCTCAGGCGAGGGGAACATGGGAGCTCCAAAGTGAGAGCCAGTATCCTCCCAACCTAGCCGCAGATTCAGCCGCAGATTCAGTAACCAAGCATAGGATTAGTCAATGTTCTTTATGTCTGGTCCAAAAAGTAAAGAATAGGTATGTTCCTATTTGGCACAATACAATTTGAACTAATTCAATATATTTATTCACTTAAACTTCTTGACAAGGAGAAGGATTCTTTCTTATATATTGAACTTCACATTAGAAACTTTATTAGTAGAATTAGTTAATTAAGAGTTTATTAAAATTACATTTTTATTTCAATTGCCTATTAGTGAGAAATATGCAATTTGAACTATATTGTTGTGATTAAGTATTGATTTTTTAAATCTTAGTTTGTAGCCTCTAATATTACTCCCTATGGGATCGATATCCAGGACTCCATTAGACCCCTGTATTACTTGAGCAATACTTATACTTGCATTGATAAGTATTACTTTCCAATTATCGAATAATTTATACACATATTTATCAAATCTAAAACAGCTGTCAAGTTTTTGGCACCATTGCTAGGGATTGAAATCTTCTAGCAGCAGTATCAAATTCTTGTATTTTTAAGCATATATAAAGTCGCTGTCAAGGGGCATCTCATTTCTTCTAGAAATTTTGCCTACTCATTGATATCTATCACAATTTTTGATATAAGCATGAAGATCTCTAAAAATTGTAGGCCAAAAGAATCTAGATTATAAAATTTTATATGTTATTTCATCAACTCCAAAATGTCCTATAAAATCATAATTATGACATTTTTTGATATTTTCATAAGGTTCTTCTAATGGTACACATCTTAGAATAGTTAGATCATTTCCTTGTTTATATAAAATGTGCATCTAAAAAATAAGTCTTAGCCTCATAAATAAATTTCTTCTTTTGTTGGTATGTCATTCCTTAGGGTATAGTAAGGCTAACAATAAAGTTTACAATGTTGACATTTTACCGAACACGCCACTCATTAATAGTGAATAATTTTTCATTTAGAAAATGTTGATTAATTTCTTTTTCAAAATTGAGTGATTTTTCTAACTCAAGCCTAAACAAATGATCGGCAATTTGATTTTCAGTCCCCTTTCGATCTATTATTTTAAAATCAAATTCTTGCAAAAGAAGAGTCCATCTTATAAGCCTCGATTTAGTATCCTTCTTTTTCATTAAGTACTTAATAGCAGAATGATATGTGATCTGTATGCACTACACAGTGAGTTCCAATTAAGTTTCAATCAAATATGATCTAAATTTATCAAATTTATATAATATTGATAATAACTCTTTTTCAGTTGTTGTATAATTTATTTGAGTTTCATTAAGAGTTTTACGAGCATAGTAAATTAATTTAAAAATTTTATCATATATTTGTCCTAAAATAACTCCTATAGCATAATCACTAGCATCACACATCAATTCAAAAGGTTTTCCTCTGTTTGGTGAAACTATAATTGGCACAGTGATTAATTTTCATTTTAATAAATTAAAAGCTTTTAGGCATTCCTCATGAAATTAAAAATTACATCTTTCTCCAGCAAATGACATAAGGGCTTAGCAATCTTTGAAAAAAATTTAATATATTGCCTCTAGAATCCATCATGTCCTAAAAAATTCCTAATTTCCCTTACATTCATTGGATAAGGTAAAGTAGTGATCACTTGAATTTTAGCTGGATCTACTTTCATACCATTTTCTGAGATTTGATGATGTAATACAATTTCTCCTACTACCATAAATTGACATTTTTCTCAATTAAGGACTAAAATTGTTTCTTCACAATGCTTAAGAACTTTTGATAAATGTTCTAAACATGAGTTAAATGAAGTTCCAAACACTGAAAAATCATCCATGAATACTTCGACCACTTTTTCAATTAAATCACAAAAAATTGCCATCATACATCTTTGAAATGTAGCAGGGGCATTACATAAACCAAAGGACGTCCTTCTAATAGCAAAAGTACCATAAGGGCTAGTAAAATTTATTTTCTCTTGATCTTCAGGAGATATTTGTATTTGGTGATAACCAATATATCCATCATAAAAATAAAAGTAATTATGCCCAGTTAGTCTATCGAACATTTGATCTAGAAAGGGTAATGGAAAATAATCTTTCCTAGAGGCAAGATTTAATTTTATATAATCAATACATATTCGCCACACTGTAACTTGTCTAGTAGGTATTAATTAATTTATTATGTTCATTCACAGTTACAGTTACTCCTCCTTTCTTAGGAACGTAGTAAATTGGACTAATCCATGCAATATCTGAAATAGGGTAGATAATTTCAGCATCTAACCACTTTAAAATTTCTTTCTTAACAACTTCTTTCATAGCAGGATTAAGTCTCCTTTAAGAATCAACCCTGGGTTTGCAGTTCTCTTCCATATGATTTATATGCATATAAATTGAAGGACTGATTCCTTTAATATCAGCAGTTGTTTATCCAAAGGCTTTCTTAAAATTTTTCAAAATTTTCATCAACCTTTCTTCTTCTTACATAATTAATTTTGAGAAAATTATAACTGGTCGAGTTAAGAAATCTCCTAAAAAGACATATTTTAAATGTTCAGGAAGTAACTTCAACTCAAGTTCTAGAGGTTTTTCAATTGATGGACAAAATGATTTATCATTGTCTATCATGTCCAAAATTTCAAAACTTTCTCGAACATAGTTTGAATCTTCCTTAAAAAGTTCTTCACATTGATCTAATTCCTCTTCTTGCTCATATTCCAATTTTTTTTTTCAGATTTTTCTTCATAAGTTGTTTTGAAATGTCATTCCCTTAGATATCTTATAACATCCATCTTATAACATTCATCATCTTTACCATTTGCAGGATATTTCATTAATCTAAAAATATTTAAAGTAATAGTTTGATCATTGATGAGCATTGTTAATTCACCATGCTGCACATCTATCATTTCTCTTCCTGTGGCGAGGAAAGGTATCCCAAAAATGATAGGTATCTCCTTATCTTCCTCCATATCTAGCATAATGAAATCAACAAGAAAGATAAATTGATCCACATTCACTAGGACATTTTCTAATAACTCTTTTAGGGTATGTGATCGAACGATCTACTAACTGCATAGTTATAGTAGTAGGGGTTATTTCTCGTAATCACAATTTTTAAATATTGATAATGGCATAAGGTTGATGCTTTCTCCTAATTCACATAAATCTTTCCCAAAAAATGTGTCTCCTATTCATATGTCTCCTATTGCACATCAAAATTATAAAGCTACCAGGATCTTTAAGCTTTTTAAGAAGCTTTCTTCTGAATTGTAGCACTGCACTCCTCACTAAGTGCAACAGTCTCATTATCTTCAAGCTTCCTTTTCCTGTTGAAAATATCATTCATAAACTTTACATAGCTTGACATTTGCTCTAAGGCTTCAACAAATGGAATATTAATTATAAGCTTCTTAAATATTTCCAGAAAATTTGAAAATTGCTTATCCAACTTCTGCTGACAAAGTCTCTGAGAAAATGGAGATGGTGGTTTTTTTAAATTAATTTTTAGCGGAGAAATAGGTCTCTCAAAATCTTTTGGAGCATCCTCTTTTGATTCTTCAATTTCTTCTCTCTCTACTTCAATTTCTTTTGAACCCTACCTTCCAAATCTCTTCCGCTTCTAAGTCAAACGGCTTTTACTTATTCTTTATTCTGGGCTTTTGGATTTGATTCAGTAGTACTAGGAAATGTTCCTTGGGATCTGTTACTTAATGAATTTGCTATTTGCCCTTTTTTATTCTCAATATTTCTAATTGTAGCTCTTTGACTTTGTAATTGATTTCCCATTTTTAACACCACTTTTTTTATAGACAACTTTTTCTCCTTAAATTGTGCATTACTATTGAAACCTAGAGGATTAGTAGATTTATAATTATTATTCCCTTGATTGTTCCAGTTTCCCAATGGGTTTACTTGGTTGTTCCCCCATTGTTGATTATTACCACCCGAATTGTTATTCCAGTTAAAGTTGGGATGGTTTTTCCAATCTGGGTTATAATAAATTGTATATGAGTTTTTCTGCTTATTTCTATGACATTCAAAGTTTTTAATGATGCTTGGGAAGCTACCATTTGGCCTAATGAACTCAGTTCAATCATGGAAATTTGTTGAGAAAAATTCACTCCAAATTTGTCTAATTTCCTTGAAATTGCAACAACTTGATTTGCTAAAATAGTAAGTGCATCAAATTCATGAATATTGGCTACTTTCTTAGGATTCACCCTCTCAGAAGGCCATTCAAAACTTTTGGTAGCCATTTCTTCAATTAAAGCATAAGCGTCTTGAAATGTGACAGCGACTTTTTTATACCTAAAAATACAAGAATTTGACACTACTACTAGAAGATTTAAACCCCCGGAAATGATGCCAAAAACTTGATGGAACTTTTAACATGCAATATTTTTTGAACCCCAATTTAAATATTTATAATAATTTTGTAAAGTCACAATTTCAAATGCAAGTATACGTATCGTGCAAGTATAGCAAGTATACGTATCGCTCAAGTAATACAGGGCTCTAGTGGAGTCCCGTTTATCGATCCCACAGGGAAGCAAGGTAAGAGACCCTTAGTAAAATTCTAGTCAACTACAATTAGTCCTTAGTTTGGAATGTCGATTAAAATGATGTTTTATCTATAAAGTACTCCTAATGCAATTGTTAAATGTAAAGATAATAACTATAACTAAATGCAAATATTAATTCTAAAGATAACCCTTTTTGGATGAATTGAATTGGAGAATTTTCAGATATTAATAACTCCTATTATTTGGTCATGAATTGGATAATGTAAAGGAATGAGATGCATTAAATATTATAGGTGCCAAATAGGAGCAATCCTATTCTTTACCCTTTGGTCCAGGCATAAAGAACATTGACTAATCCTATGCTTGTTTACTGAATCCGTGGCTAGGCTGGGAGGATACTGGCTCTCACTTTGGAGCTCCCAAGTTCCCCTCACTTGAGGGCTAACATCTCCGCCTCATTACACAAATAATAGGAATGAATTGGGGATTTTAGTCTGTCACCCTAAAATCTCCAATTCTACGCACATCAAAGTATATTTCCATATTTATTTAAATTCAACTCCCATGAACTTAACCATCTATGGAATCTGAATGTGGTTCTACTTTGTTGAGAATTACACAGCCCTCTTGGGTCTTAATGCAATTACATTGAATTTTAACACTACAACAGGCATTTATTATAATGTAAATAAAGTGGAAGTAAAAACCATCACATTGATAATTAAATCCGCTTCTAACGTGTATCACAAAATCCTAAACATGAATTCTACTCATTACAAAAGAAAAGTAAAATGAACACAACGGCATAATCTTTTCATACCATTATTTTCAAACAAGAAGAGAGAGTAAGAGAAGCCCATCACAAATTACGACGAAAACACAACGGAAACTTCATTTAACCAAAGCAAATCCACTAGATAAGTGTTTACAAAAATCAAAAGATAATGAAGAACATAATACTTAGCTTTTTTCCTTTGAAATAAAGACGAATATCTCTCCCATAAAGTCTCCCACTGATCCATGCAATGCTAGAACATCTCCTTACAAATTATCTCAAAATCTTCTCTCCAATCTCTCCAAAAAGGTAGAAATCTACATTTCTACTCCTATTCTAAAAATCCTAAACTTTCTCCACACTTCTCCTAACATTCCTCTCTCAAAAACCCTCTTTTTCTAATCTAAATTCATTCTTTTAAATTGTAGGGATGAAGTTTGAAGAGTTTCCACAAGAATCATTTCAAAAAGCATCCAAATACGTTGAATTTCAGCACATAACCGCCAAAAGTCAGTCCATAATCGTCTCGGGCATCGTTGGCGGGCTT
This sequence comes from Phalaenopsis equestris, assembly GCF_001263595.1. NCBI lineage: Eukaryota > Viridiplantae > Streptophyta > Magnoliopsida > Asparagales > Orchidaceae > Phalaenopsis > Phalaenopsis equestris. Next base: position 9,417 of record NW_018223324.1, read on the forward strand.
CAGGGCGCCGTCGGTGAGCTTTTATATTATTTTTCGGTCTTCTCAGGTATATATCGCCGTCCGCGCCGTTTTGGGCGCCGTCGGCTAGCAGACTGCGCAGCTCCACTGTTTGGCTCCGTTTGGCTCCATTTTAGTTCCGTTTTGCTCCATTTCAGTTGCGTTGTGTTCCTAACGGATAACCCTACAAAATAAGCATGAAAATAACATTTACTTAAATTATAATCTCATTCAAAAATATGCAAGAAGTGTAAAATAGATTAAGCATTGAAAGACTTATCGAAAAGTGACAGGGCAAAATTTAATTTTTTGCTCGTTTTTGCTCAAAATTGCACCGTTTTTACATCTTTTTGCTCCAATGACCATAATTCATCATACCTGCAACAAAAAATCAAAAATACCCTTCTTTAAGTTGCAATATCATCAAAAATAGTGAAAAATAGGTATGAAAATCTCAATATATTTTTCTTTGGGCAAAATCCCCCAAACTTAACTATTACTTGTCCTCAAGTAATTTTAGTACGCAAAATCCCCCAAACTTAAC
>NW_018223324.1:10071-11359 GCF_001263595.1 Phalaenopsis equestris
AGAAAAAATTCAAGTAATTAAATTAACTCTGTAGGTACAAGATTATCTAGTCATCAAGTTTAAGAGTTCTAGTTTTCTATTCATTTCAAGAATGACTATATGTTGTAATATCAAGTCACTTAGAATATTCAAATGATGGGAACTTTATGAAAACACTATTAGTAAAGATGCTAATAAATAAATATAAGTTCGGGAATGTATTTAGGTTTTCCCTTTAGGTAAGTCTAGTGAAGCCAATTTTTGATTAGGCATGATTAGGCATCTCAGATATTTTTTCTTTTGCTTTTCTTTTTCTTTCAGGATTAATATATATTCTTTCTTTTCTTTTCTTTTAATGTGATTGGGTTCGAGCAGGATTGTTTTTTATTATATATATGTTTTTTTTCTTTTCAGGGATTGTTGTCAATCCTTTTGATTTCCTTTTTTTTAGTGAGGTTTATTGTATCTAGAAAGCCTTCAATGAGTTTGAACATCACCTTTATTTCCCTAAATTTGAAACTCAAAGCATTACTTTACCTTATAACACTGCCGTTGCCAGTCCCAAGCCCGGATGAGAAAAGTGGAGGGTTGTGTTAGGTACTCGACAGCCAGCGTAAAACTTGTCGAAAAAATCATGACATGAATCCTTTTGATCATTGTGTAAGTGTTAGGGCGTCCCCTGGAAGCGACGCGCTGTATAGCCTGAATACAGTGAAAAGTGTGCAAGGGCCGCTACACCGGCGCCCGGGTGTAGTGTTAAATAAGCAAGGGTTCCCACATTACGGGCGAATGCGGGTAAAGAAGTTAGTCCATGAAACTAATGAAACTAATATTAGGATAGGATCTTGGAATATAGGCACTCTCAATGGTAAATTAATGGAATTAGTTGATATTATGATTCATAGGAAAATTAATATCTTATGTATTCAAGAAACTAAGTGGGTGGGAGAAAAGGCTAAGGAGATTGATAATTTAGGTTTTAAACTTTGGTATTCTGGTAAGAGTCGCACTAGAAATGGTGTAGGTGTAATTATAGATAAGAGTTTGAAAGATAATGTTGTAAAAATTAATAGAGTTGGTGATAGAATTATAGCCCTTAAGATTATCATTGATACTAAGATTTTTAATATTATAAGTGTTTATGCTCCTCAAATAGGTTTAGATACAGAGTCTAAAGATAAATTTTGGAATGACTTAGAAGACTTAATACAAATGATACCTCTTGAAGAAAGAATTTTTATTGGAGGAGATTTAAATGGACATGTCGGTAGAGTGGTAGAAGATTTCAGAAATATTCATGGTGGCTACG
>NW_018223324.1:13569-15177 GCF_001263595.1 Phalaenopsis equestris
GTATTACATGATGTACTCTCTTTGAGGCATTAGCTTACATTTGATCTGTAGCATCTTTATTGAAGCAGATTAATGGAAATTTCTCTCAAGTTGTGCCTTTTTGTCAATTGCCTTTTTGTGCGATGGATGAAAGCCACGAACCATGTGATGGTTCAGAGTTCCAATGAACAAAGAACGAAACAACAAATCTTCAACAATAAATAAAACACAAATAAAAGATAATCATAAATGAATAAATAACAAAACAAATTTCTTTTTAAAATCAACCAATTAAAATTAAAACTTTAAAAAAAAAATTTTGAAAAATTAATTTTGATAAAAACAACAAGAAAATAAAATAAACCTCTTGAGTGGATACTTCCATTTTCAGAATTTCCTACTCTTTGTGAGCGCAGCACAACCATCGTTATCTACGCTAACTAGCTGCACATCCTCGTAGAATTTCACATCCTGCACATAACTACACAAAGCTCTACAAATCTTCTTCAAAATCAACCTTCTCACATACACTTCTGCAAAATTTAACATCACAAGCTCTTCGTAAATTTCATATCACATCTTCAAATCAGTACCTAAATCATGATTCTCACATTTTGAAGTTGATACCTAAATTTCGACTCGCTCACAGAATTGATACCTACATTTCAATTCTCACATCTTTGAATTGATACATACATTGTAATTCTATCTTCTTCAAAATCAACCTTCTCATATAACACACTACTGCAAATTCAACATCACAAGCTCTTTGTAAATTTCATATCACATCTCCATATCAGTACCTAAATCCTGATTCTCACATCTTTGAACTACATTTCAATTCTCACATCTTTGAATTGATTCCTACATTTAAATTCTCATAACTTTGAATTGATACCTAAATTTTAATTCTCATATCTTTGAATTGATACCTACATTTCAATTCTCACATCTTTGAATTGATAATATCTTTGAATTGATACTTACATTTCAATTCTCATATCTTTGAATTGATACTTACATTTCAATTCTCATGATTGATACTACATTTCAATTCTCATATCTTTGAATTGATACCTACATTTCAATTCTCATATCTTTGAATTGATACTTACATTTCACTTCTCACATCTTTGAATTGATACTGACATTTCAATTCTCACTTCCGAATCAGTCCTACATTGCTGATTCATTACATTCGAGGTTGGTCCTTACATTCCGACACTCTCTTTTGAGAATTGACCTACATTTAAATTCTCATTTCCAAATCAGTCCTACATTTCTGATTCATTACATTCGAGGTCGGTCCTTACACTCCGACTCTCTCTCTCTCTCTCTTTTTTAGTTGATATTTGAATTTCAATTCCCACCTCAAGGTCAACACTTACATTTTGACTCCCATCCTTTGGAAATCTTTGAAATTTCATAACTCAAAATTCACTCTCTGATCCCCAGCGAGACTCCCTACTCCTAGATTTCAACCAGACGATCACCTGCTAATTCCCTGACAGAAACAAATCACACACACAGCTCTACCACACAACTCTACACATACTTCCAGATCTGTTGACTTAGGAGTTAGTATTGGTTTTTGTTGATCTCGTCGGGCAACGCCCATACGGGGGGTAT
>NW_018223324.1:15200-17078 GCF_001263595.1 Phalaenopsis equestris
TATTGGGGGTCCATTTGTTGACCTCATTTTTGGTTGAGGTTTAGTTTTTCCTCTGTAGTAGCCTGAGGTCTAGCCATAAGATTTTCCTATTCACTATTCTTAGAAAACTAGACATGAAACCCTCACCACTAGAAATTCCAAACTCTTCTTCATTCAACTTGAAGTTCGACATGTTGCTCTCAACCTCTAGCACTTAGTAGGTGGGGTCACTGTGGGGGAAACTCAAGATGAGTCACCCTTAGGATTGTTGGACCTTAAGGTTGACCTTGGGTGTTGGTCTGGAGCTAAGGCACTCACTACACTTATTTACACTCACAATCACTCACTACCCTAAACTCAAATTTCTAGCCTAGATCCCTTGATCTTTTGGGATACTCATGTAGATGGTCCCCTAAACCTACTAGCCCTAGGGTTATGATTTAGCTAAGACCACTATAAAATACCCATCTTGGCCTTTTACCCCTAAAACAACCCCAAATTACCAAAATACCCCTCTTGGACCCAAATTTCCAAAAATTCTAAAAATCCCCAAAAAATTCCAATAAATCTTAAATATTCCCAATTTCATTTCTCTCAACTACCACATGACCCAATGTGGCCAATATGACCATCTTCAAACAAAACCCCCAAATTGCCCTTTAAAGACTCAAATTTCCCCAAATCCAACTCAAATGCCCATCAATTTGATCTCAATGGACCCCAATTCCAATCCTAAACTAAAATTCACATTTTATATGACCAAATTAAACCAAATCCAAGCTCAATTGGTCCATCATTTGAGCCCAATTTTGATTTGAGTCAAAATCCCAATTTTGACCCTATGACCTAATCTAACCAAATTGAACCCATAGCCCAGTCAATTGTCCTCAATTAATGTTGAAAAATATTTATAACATGCCTATACATCAAAATCAACCATCAATTGGCCTTGTTGAAGTCTCAAATCCATTTGATTTTGGCTTAAATCCAAAATTCCCAAATTTAGCCCCAAATTGGCTAAAATCCCCAAATTTCACCCAATTAATTTTCTTAACCTCCAAATTGGCATCAAATTCATTTTGAAAACTCTTCATGAGGTTCCTATTAACCATTTAAAATAATCAATTTGGACTTAGCCCAAAACTAACCCATGCTAGACCCAAGTCTAGCCCAACATGACCAAATTGATTAAAGTTCATAATTCCCTCAAATTGACTCCCCAATTGGACTCAAAACCACTTTCATCCTTGAACAAAGTTGTTTCTTATGATCATATACACCAAATTCAACAATTATTTGGACCAATTGACATGGCTAATCTAGCCCAAACCCAAGTTTTTGTCATTTGCACCCACTTGGACCCATGCACTAAATGTGACCTAACCACCCTAAGGCCACCAAATTAACTCCACCACAGCCATTAGTTGGACATAGTGACCAGTCCAAACACCATGAAATCACTTAAATAAAGCTATGGAGAAAAGGTCCCCCAAATTAAGGGTTCTTGTTTCCAAAAATGCTCATGCTTAAGATATCTTTGCCAAATCAAAGTACATTTGCATTAAATTGCTGTGATGGATTCCTCTGGGTTCCCTGAGCTCCTAGCCAACTCCCCCTGGCCGGCCGGAAAAGCCCAAAACTGAGAGCCACTCCAATGGCACCTCACCCAAATCAAACCCAGAGGCCAGCTCAGCCAAACCAATTGATGGAGCTCCTCTGCCCTCCACCTAAGCACCACAATGCAGTGCCCTGAGAGCCACCCCATGGCCATTTTTATAACAGTCACCTCCCACAGCCATGGGAGGTGTACTAAAATTTTCTTAGAGAGGCCTCTCTGAACTTCACACAGAGCTTTCCTAAGATCCCCGCAGTGCATTCCAACCATTTTTCCTCAGCCAA
>NW_018223324.1:17131-17478 GCF_001263595.1 Phalaenopsis equestris
GGAAACCAGGACAGAGCCCAATACACCTCCACACAGCACCAAACTTCAATTACTTGTGCCCACACCTTCACAAGAGTGAAAGAAGCTAAAGCCCCATCAAATCCCCCTTCCACAGAGCCTCTACCATTGCTCTAGACCAACACCTGAAATCGAGCTTGGACGAATTCATACCTATGCTTTACACCAAGACCAGGGATTCAATTCCTAGCCTCCTTGGATCCCAACGAACATGCCAAGCACCTCTGATTAAAGCCTCCCTTGTCAGACAAAGGTATAAAACTTCTCCTCATCCCGAGCCTATTTTGATTCTTCATTTACTTAAGCTTGATTTCATGAGCTTGATTTCA
>NW_018223324.1:17497-19068 GCF_001263595.1 Phalaenopsis equestris
CCGTATGGATGTGTTCGTATCACTTAGACGAGTCCATAGGATCAAACCCAAAGTGTTTTGATTGAGTCTATGCTGAGATCTTAAGGTTTTAGTGTGGACGGTCACGGGATCATTCTAATCGGGGACAATGATGGGGAGCCGTTTGATCAAGCGTGTATCGAATGAAAGGCCAAGATGAAGAGTGGAGGAGATCGAGCCGAACAGTGCTCCGAGACATAAATCGCGGGTCGAGTCAACAGATACGTGGACGGCGGCGTCCAACCAGAGCACGCCACGCATGCCTTCGGAGCTGCCTAGAATCTAGTCAGCACGCACTGTTTAAATAGATAAATAGAAATTTTCCTATTTATTTAAATACCCTTAACTTAGAAAATTCATAACTTTGTGTAGAAAAATCACAAAAATAAATTAAAAATACCCACTTGCTCAGTGAACAAAGGAAAACAATGTGGAACAAATTTCAAGTCCATTTGGTGTATATTTTATTTTTAATTAATTAAACACTGTTTGAGATCATTTGATTCTCCATGCATAATGGCACATCACCTTGACTTGGAATTTTAGCATGTTGTAGCCTCTGTCTGGGGAAGTATATTTTGATTTTTTCAAAATCAGACGAGCCTCCTATACAGAGACCCATATTTTTCAAGTTATTTAACACTATTTATTTAAAATAATCATGGAAATTAGGATATTGGTTATAAAATCCTAAGAAAATTTTGTAAGGTCTACCATGACTAGAGAAACCTTTGGAAATAAGACTAGAGAAACCTTTGGAAATACTTTGGAAATAATTTCATGGGTCATGACATTGAAAATGTCCTTAAATTTTACAAAAAATAAATCACTAAGAAAATTAATTTTGAAAAATTTAAAACCTAAATGACTTCATTTTTTATCTCCACTGTGATTTATGATCCAGAGAACTCATCATAAAAATTTCAAAATATTTTGAGTTCATTTGACACCTTAAGTTGATTTTATATATAAATACCACTTTTAACACTTAAATGATTTTTAAAAATCAAAATATAACTCAAAAAATTATGAAACTTAGTTTTTTGAGTTCTCTGTGAACATGGGTATTTTCTAAAAATAAAATGAAATTTAAAATAAAATTTTGATTTTTAGCCTATTCTAAATATTTAAATAATTAAAAATCCTTAAAAATTTAAAAATCAGATAAAAAAACACAAAAATAACAAAATTCATGGAAATGTTCTAAATTGCTTCCTAATCACTTAGGAACAATTAGAATATTTTTCTTGATTTTGTAAATGAATATATTGAATTTCAAAGCCTAAAAATAATTTTTAAATGCTAAATATTAGTTTTTCACTAAAATAATTCCAATAAATCAAAGATAAATCAGAAAAATATGAAATTTACTCCTCTAGGTTCTTTAATACCTTAGAGATTTTTAAAAAATACAAAACTTAATTTTCACCGAATAAATAGAATATTTCTCCTGATTTTCTAAATAAAGATATTGAATTTAAAAGCTTAAAAATAATTTTTAAAGGCTAAAAAATGAGTTTACACTAAAATAATTCCAATAAATCAAAGAAAAA
>NW_018223324.1:19146-19992 GCF_001263595.1 Phalaenopsis equestris
GAGATTTTTAAAAAATACAAAACTTAATTTTCACCACTTAAAATATTTTATTTTTATTAAATAACCCAAAATTTAAAATAATTCTAATAAATCAAAGAAAATTCAAAAAAATCATGAAATTTGATCCAAAGGCTTCTCTGGTCTAGGTCTACCTCCAGTAAAAATTTCAAAGGATTATAATTTACCTTGGTCAAGTTAGTAATTTTCTTTGAAAAATCCTATGTTTAAATGAAAATAATTATATAAATTAAATTAAATTTTGAAAAAATTACATTTTCTCCAATGATGTCTCAATTGACCCATAAATAAGGTAGGATAAAAATTTCAAAGTCATTTGAATTGAATTTGACAAATTATAGCCTTAGGGGCAAATGTGTAATTTTGGAAATTTTTCCTTAATTAACATTTAGGCTTAATTCAAGGAGGGAAAATTGGTAACCTCTAATCTTAATCAATTTATTTGATGCTTGAAACACAAGGGGTTAATTGGTATAAACCAACTTCACTTTTTTCATTAAAAAGATAAGTTAATAAATTTCTAAATTATTAAGATTCAGAAGTTTATTAAAATTAGATGATCTTGGACTTAGGGGTATAAATTTTGAAGTCAATAATTAATCAATCTAATACCCCTATCTTGATTTTCAAATGAAATCAAAATCATGAATCATGACCACTTAAAGCTTAACCCTTTTCAAAATTAATTAAGACACTCACCTAGGCTTTAACGGCTTAGTGATGATTTAGGCTAAATTAAAAGAATTGGTTAAACAAAGATTAGAGAAATAAACATGATTAAATCAAACATCTTTGAAACACCACTAAGCCCAATTAGGATTAAAATTT
>NW_018223324.1:20812-23534 GCF_001263595.1 Phalaenopsis equestris
TAGCTTGGTGGGCAGCACGACCATCTTCAACAGCAAAACTTGTCTTCCCCAGCTAAACCAATCTTCCTTCCTTAGACTTAAACAATAAATTCATAGGACTTCGAGGTTGCTTGCTTATGCAACGTAAATCCTCAACTTATCTTTAGGCCTTTGCATAGCCCTGCTATACAATATAAGCCCTAACTTGACTTAAGATTCCAAGGTTGTTGTTTGTCACGACCTAAATCCTCACATCTTTCAAGCTATTTGTGTGATCATTTCACATGAATGTAAGCCCTAACTAATAAAATTGGCAGGATGAAACACCCAAATATTGCTTCTCAAAATTGGAGCCAAACATTAGGATAGCTTGGGAAGTCACCGAGGTTCTCCTTTGGATCCATGACATCCCCTAGTTCTTCTTCCTTTAAATTCCACAATGAAATATTCCAAATTTGAACCAATCCTCTTTCACACCTCTACGTCTGATTTCGTTAAAGAGTCCTACCCTTTGAAATTCCTTGAAGATAATCTTTCTTGATTTTTATCGAGAGTCTTCTTAAGTGACTTTGGTCACTTAAGATGTAATTAACTATAGGGGCTTGCCCTTATAAGAAGCATGTCCAAACCCAGCTTAATATAAACCCTATTTAATCCTTTATATTAAATAGGGGAACTTGTCGGCAAATATAAAGGTTTCGCAGACCAAATGGACGTCATACTTTCCTTAGTTTATTTGATCGAGCCTCATCCTCAAGTCTTGTGTTTATCCTTCGGGATAGATATAGGATTTGAGGTAAAGTGCTCTTTCATTTTAAACTATGAAAAATATGGGGTCAGTTTGATTTCATACTTCAACGTCCTTCCGAAGCGGGCGATGGGATTTTTATTCCGGTGACCGACAGTTTGTTACGGGCAACTCCCCACAAATCAACCAGAAATAACGCCGACATGGATATTTAATTAAAAAAAATCATGGAATTTTTTCAAAGCGTTTCTCTGAACTAAGGGGACCTCAAATAATTTTTTCATGTATAAAAATTTATTTTGGATAGTTAACTAAATCAATTTTGAAATAACTACTTTCTAACTTTAAATAATTATTTATATTAAATTGAATTTTGAAAATCCACATTTTCTCCTCTAATGTTTTAATTTATTCATGGACGGGACACTCTAAAAATTAACAAAGTAATTTGAATTTTTATTAATGAGTTATGAGGTGATGAGCTCTGAAGGCAAAGGGGTAACTTTAGATTTTGGTGGTTTAATCAAAATTGTGGATTAACAAATGGAAAATGGGTGATTTTGATACTAATGAACATGTTCGGATGATTAAAATACAATGAGATTATAGGTAGGAACTAACTTCCCACATTTTTTGTAATAAGAACAAAATTGTAATTTTTTTAATTATCATGACTTGGAATTCAATCAAAATTAAACAATTCTCAAGTATTGGGTTCGAGTTAGGATGATAATATTTCATTAATTTTAATCCCATAATTGATGACAATGTGATCTTTCAATAAGAATGCATGTCACTTAAATCTAAATTTTGCTAGTTATCATTTCACTTATGGTGATTGTTCAAGGCTTGGTAGTGACCTAGACTTGACAATTAAACTCATTTGATTTGATTTAGATGGTAATAAGATTGATGATTAACAGATTCTTACACTACAAGCCCAATTTTAATTGTGGGTACCAAAACCTTTAATGACTCAAATCTGCCTTTGGGGCACACACCCACATAACTCTTAAATTAAATATGAATTAATTAACTGAGTGTCTTAGCCTCAGGATGAACAAAACATAAGGTTTCATTGAGCAATGGGATAACCTTAGCTTATCCTTGGATGATTAATAAAACAATATGATAAGCAATATGATAAGTTCAACAATATGATAAGTTCAAAATGAACTCAAAATATTTCAAGAAATCTTCAAAGTGATTCATAGGACTTCAAGGTTATCCGCCTAGTGCGACATAAGTCCTCAACTTTTCTTTAGGTCTTTGTGTGGCTCTGCTATACAATATAGCCTCTAAACTATTATAGGATTCTAAGATTATCCTTCTTCATGACCTAAATCCTCACATCTTCCAGGCTATTTGCGTGATCAACTCACACAAATGTAAGCCCTAATTAATAAAACTAGGAGGATGAAAAATTTAAATAATTTCTCCTCTAAATTGAAGCAAAATAGCAGGATAGCTTGGGAAATCACTAAGGTTCTCCTCAGGATCCATGATATCCCCTAGTTCTTCTTCCTTTTAACTCTAAAGATAAATGTTCTAAATTTTAGTCATTCCTCTGTCACACCACTTTGTCCGATCTTTTAAAAAGTCTTATCCTTTGAACTCCTTGAAGGTAAAATCGCCTCATTTTTTTAAGAGGTTTCCTATATAACCTCAGTTATCTAAGATGTAATTAACTATAAAGGCTTGACTTTATAAGAAACTTTGAAGAACCCAACTTAATATAAACCCTATTTAAATTTTCATATTAAATAAGAGAACTTGTCAACTTATAATAAAATGGTTTCGCAGACCAAACGGATGTCATATATTTCTTAATTTATTTGATTGAGCCTCACTATCAAGTCATGTATTTATCTTTTAAAATAGATTCATAGCTTGAGATGTAGGGTTATTTCATCTAAACTTTGAAAGATATGAGATCAGTTTGATTTCATATTTTTTCAAACTATATATATATATATATATATATATATATATATA
>NW_018223324.1:23544-48671 GCF_001263595.1 Phalaenopsis equestris
GACATAAAGAGCATATATATATAGATGGGGAGAAAGAAACCTTAGACCACCTATTTCTCTCCTGTTTCTCAAAGGATTTGGTCTAATCTTTTAAGGCACATAAATATTGATACCATTAAAGTCAGATGGTATATATTCTTCTACTGCTGGAAGGAATGGCAAGATGCTAATTTGTTGATTATTCCTTGCATAGTAGCCTGTTTTCTCTGGATGAGTAGAAATTAAGCTATGTTTGAAGATTCCAAACCCTTAGATAAGACTGTGGTGTTCAATTGCACTTCATATATGAAAAAAATTCTTAAATATCAGCACTTCCCTAATCTATTTATGGATTGGAGTCCTAATGTGAAAATTTAGCAGATATACAAGCCAACTTTGGTTCTTTGGACCCCTCCTCCTTTATTTTGGCTGAAAGTAAATAATGATGGAAGCTTTACTAGTGAGTCATCTTGGTTTGGGGGAGTGTTTAGAAACTCCAAGGGAAGTGTTTGATATACTTTTCCTCACCAATTTGGGCTTTTGAAGCACTGGAAACTGAAATGATAACAATATACTGAGCTATCTATTTTGCTAACCAATGTAAGATCAACAATTTGATCGTTGAATCTGACTCCAGCATGTGTGTAAGGATACTACAGAAGGAAGTGGAACCCCCCTGGTATATTCTCAGATGGATCAACAAACTTAAGCAATTCTTGAATAATGTAAGAGTTAAGTTTCAACATATTCTGAGAGAAGGTAATGGTCCTGCTCACTACTTAGCTTCCTTGGGGAGAAATACTGAAAAAATTTTAGTTGAATCTATTCCTTCAGCTCAGCTAGATTTTCCGTTACACGGAGATAGTTTAGCTATTCCTTACCTTCATAGTTAGTAAGTTTTTTTGTCTATATATATACAAGTTTGTTAACAGAGCTATATATATATATATATATTGCTTTGAGATTTTTGGGTTTGTATGTGGGTGGTTCATCCCCTTATGAGTGAGTCATGTTTTATTATTTTTGTTTTCTAGACAGGGGACCACTCCTAAATTAGTACTTTGTATTTCTTCTTTCTATTTAACATGTAAAGAGATGATTAATGCTCCTTCTCACTATATATATATATAAATAAATAAATTAATTAATAAATAAATATATATATATATATATATTAAATGTCCCTCAAAAGCGGGTGACAGGATTCCGATTCCGGCGACCGATAGCTTCCACAGGACGACCACACCTAAAATTGTGTCGATTAAAGAAGATAACTAATTTCAATAACATTCTAAAAAATGCATCCTGAGAAGCTTCTTGTTGGATATCAACCCATACCAGATAACTGTGGATAGATCAAAGCAGACAACTGTTACCTATGTAACTACCATGACCATGTGAATATCTGAGTAGCTGAGTTATACTCAACGGAACTTTTTTCTGACGGTATCTCAGAGTGCAAGATATCTGTGATCAGTCTAGTAGTGTCTAAGGTTGCTGACATGAAAAAGGATAATGTGAGATTTTTTTTTGTGATGTTTTGATGACTTTTTTTAGCATAACATTTTGCTTGTGATATATGGTGTACTGCTAATACCTCTTATGTAATTGTATATTTTCTTTCGTAACAAAATGGAACCCTAGTTATGTTATAAAAGACAAAGATCCCTAGCTGTTAGCAATTCTTGAGCAATATAAACATCTACAACTAAAAGAAAAGAAAAATTAAAATTGAAATGAAATGACCAAAATAAAAAATGAATAAAACTTTCTGAAATGACAGAAAGTACATTTCAACTGATAAATCCATAATTTAATCTTCTATGTATGTTTAGGACACTCTCTCTTTTTCTATTGAATATAAGACCTTCTTGACACAGAGTTATGGCTTTCCTTTAGATTTTAATTAGGGAAAGGAAGAAATTCTACTAGCATTTTGTTCCTAAAACTGACATTCAACAACTTTTAGAAGTGTTATAAGACCTCTTTCAATGGAGTATGACATCCACTCTCTCTTTTGCTATTGGAAATTATACCTTCCTGACATGGAATTATGGATTTCCTTTAGCTTTTCCTTTGGGATAGGATGAATTTCTACTAGCATTCCTTTCCCAAAATTGACATTCAATATCTTTGAGAGGTGGTATAAGACCTCCTTCAACAGAGTGAGGCATGCACTCTCTCTTTTCCTATTGGATATGAGATCTTCCTGACATGGGTTATTGAGTCACCCATGACACATAAATCCATAATGACATGCCAAATCCATGAAGTTTATTGGGCCATATAGGGAGCCACTTTTATTTACCCAAAGTCAAAAATTAATCTTGGGGAGGGGAGTATGTAGCAACTTAGTTAAAGTCTACAATACACTCTTTGAACTTGGATAGACCAGCTGATCTAACTCATCCTTGACTGTCCATCCACCTCACCTCCCACCCAATGGGAAACAAGCTCACTAAATTTTCCTTCACCACCATATTTAAGTTTCATGATGAAGGAACCATTAAAATGGGAGAAGGGGATATCCACAGCTAAATTCCACCTAACTTTTCCTCTCTGAACTCCCTGAGCTACCTCTTACATCCTCCTCTGCCACCACCTCCCACGGCTATATAATGGCCATATCCAGGAGCTCCCACATGAGAGAGGACGACATAAAGAGCCCTAAAATTTTGACACGCTCAACAACAATGTTGTTCATCACACCTTATGCAATAAAAGCCCCATAACTTCAGCTCTTGAAATCCACTGAATAATTGCGAATTTGGACTTGAAAACCATGGCTATTTTCTTGGGTTTTCAGAAACCTCAGTGAAACCTCAACCTAAGCACTCAAAAGCTTCACCAAACCCTTACGACCTATCCTCAATCAAAATTGAGCTAATTTGCAAGCTCTAACTTATCCCAAGGTGAAATCGAGTCACCATTCCATCAATGACATACCCAGGCTCAGTTTCAATTCAAACTGGACCCAGTGAGAGCTTTCTAAAGTCAAGGCGAAGCTTCACAACATTTCAAATTGTAGCTACCCCTTTTATACCAAGGTATGGGTCTCTAACCCTAATTCATTACTCAAGTTTGGACCTTTATGGAAAAAATTTTCATATCACTATTGATTTGCCATATAGATTTGTTCTCCCAGTCTTTATGAAGCATTGCAAACAAAAATTATGAAATTTTGTAGAAAATTGACATATAACTTAGCCCTAGATCATGAACAGTTCTCATTCAATCATCTTGTGATTACAATCAACCGATGTCATCCATTTCCACACTTTGGAAATGGATAGCTCTGATCTAGCCACAACGCAGATCTATCCATATCAAACAAACAAAACCGCGGGTCACGTGGTTGCTCGCATGGAAAGCTCCTCCTATAGATTGCTGCAATGCTGCACTTCGAACCATTTGAGGTATGAACTTGAGCCGCGTAGGATAAATATTAAAATCCTATCATTTTATTTAATTAAATTCAGAAAAGTCCTAAAATCATTAAAAAATCATTACCCTATATAAAAAAAAATCTTAAAAATGAACCATAAATAAGCTCTAGATTTATGAGAATAAGGAGAAAATTATAAAAATGAAAATTGGAGTTAATGAATTATATCTTATTTTTAATTAATTAATTACTTTTTGAAGTAATTTAATTATTAAAATTTAATTATAAATCCAAAAATGACAAAATTTTCAGGGATTAATCATTCTTTCTTAAGGACATTTCTTGACTTTTCCATGGCTAGAAAAAATCCACAAAGTCAATTCCACCAATTTTCACCTAGTTTTATAATTATTTTCAAATATTATTTTTAAAAATCAGAAAACTTGAAAGTAAATTGGAAATTATCTAGAAAATTTAGGGTAATGAATTTAAGCTCCAAAATAAAAATTTCTAACCTTTGAAAAATTTGAAATGACAGTTTAGACATTTAGGGTGAAATTAAAAATTTTAAAATTTACATTTTGGCACTAAAATTTCCGTAGACTTAATCATTTACCATAAAAGATTATTAGGATCATTCTAATCCTAATCTTTAGGTTCAGTTCTTATTAAACCTAAGTAAGTCCTAATCCTTATTCAGGAGTACGCCTAGTCACACATTAAACCCTTGGGTTCAACCCAAATGAACCCAAGCAAAACCTAAACCATTGGGTTTAACCCAAATGAACCCACATCAAATCCAAAACTCTTCGGTTCAACCAAAATGAACCCAAGCCAAAACGAAACCCTTGGGTTAAACCGAAATGAACCTAAGCCAAATCTCAAACCGTTGGGTTTAATAAAAATTAACCCAAAATAAACCTAAATGAACCCAGTCAAAACCAAAATCTTTAGGTTCAATTTAGATTGAAGCTAAATCAAATTCAAAACTCTAAACCCAACTAAAGTTAAGTTTAAGTAAAGCTTAAACCATTATTAGCTCAAACCCTAATTAGACCTAATTTAGTAAACCGTAAATAATCATCTTTAGGTTCAATTTGGGTTTAACCTAGAAGTTTGGGTTGACTTAGGTTCGATTTAGCTTGACCTTAAGGTTTAGGTTGATTTAGGTTCAATTTGGGTTTAACATATGAGTTTAGGTTGACTAAAGTTCAATTTAGATTGAACCTAAGGTTTAGGTTAACTTTGGTTCAATTTGGGTTGAACCTAACAATTAGCTTAATTTAGGTTGAGGGACTAGGCCTAATTTATGTAAGGCTTAATGGATGTTTAAAACTAATTTAGGTTGGACTTAAATAAGATTTAAGGTTTTTTAAACCTAATGAGAGTAAGGCTTTAAGTATTAATTAAGCGTAATTAGAATTAGACTAACTTAGGGTTTAGGTTAACTTAAGTCTAATTTAGATAAGACTTAAGAGTTTAATTAAGTCTAATTAAGATTAGACCTAATTAGGTTTAAAGGTTAATTAAACCTAATATGGGTATGGTTTAATTAGATTAATTAGGTCTAATTAAGGTTAGACCTAATTATTATTTAAGGTTAATTAAACCTAATGTAATTAGGGTTTGATTAGATTAATTAGATCTAATTAGGTTTAAACCTAATTGGAGTTTTAGGGTTAAATAAACCTAATGTAATTAATCTTTAACTAGATTAAATAGGTCTCAAATTAGGTTAGACCTAATTAGCTTTAGGGTTAATTAAGGCTATTGTAAGTAAGGCTTAATTAGGTTATTTAGGTCTAAATTTCGGTTAGACAGATGTAGTTTTAGGGTTTATTAAGCCTAATGTAAGAAAAGCTTAATTTAATTATGTCTTAATTTTGGTTTGACCTAATTATGGTTTAAGGGTAAATAATCCTAATGTGAGTAAGGCTTAATTAGATTAATTAGGTCTAAAATCAAGTTAGACATAATTAGGTTTAGTTAAACTTAAACCTAATGTAATTAAGGTTTATGGATATTAATAAGGTCTAACAGGGATTAGACCTAATTTGGGTATAAGTTTACTTAAGCCTAATGAAATTAATACTTAAGGGGATTAATTAAGTTTAATAAGGATTATACCTAATTAAGGTTTAATTTTGCTTAAGCCTAGTGTAATTAAAACTTTAAAGGGTTTAATTAAGTATAGTAAGTTTTTAGACCTAATTAGGGTTTAAGTTGTCTTAAACATAATGTAATTAAGGTTTAATTAGGTTTAATGGTGGATTAGACCTAATTAGGGTTCATGTTGTCTTAAAGCTAATGTAATTAAAATTTAACAAGTTTAATTAGGTCTAATAAAGGATTAGACCTAATTTGGATTTTCATTAAGTTTGGGTTCACATGAATTGAACCTAAATGCCTGAGTTTGATTTAAACCCATTTAAAAATAGATTGAGGTTTTAACTTAAGTCTGAATTGTTATGTGAGCTCATTTAGATTGAAGTTATAATTTGGTGTTTTGATCTTGAGTCTATATGGGTTAAACCGAATAGTTTTGAAAAGAAGACTATACCCAATGTTAGTTAGGGTTTAGACTCACCATAGTTCTAATTTAGAAATCAGAGTTAAAGACAAGGATTTGGTCAATCATACTGATCATTCAAGACTAAGGTTAAATCCTAAAGAATTCTAAGGTTTTAAATGTAAAATTAAAATATACAATTTTCCCTATGTGGTAAAAATGTCACTTTAAATTTTCCAATATCCAAAAATTGTCATTTTAGGGTTTAAAATTGTTATCCTAAATATTATAGCCATTTCCAAATTTAATTTTTCAATTTTTTGACTTTTTATATTATTTTTGGAAATAATTACAAAATTTCATGAAAATTGGTAAATTTAATTTTATAAATTTTATTAGCCTTGGAGACATCAAGGAATGCTCCCAAGAACATAAAGATTGATCCCTAAAAATTTCATGATTTCTGGATTTATATTAAGTTTTAATAATTAAATTACTTAAGTTAGTAATTAATGAATTAAAATTAAATATAATCCATTAATTTTCAATTTTATTTTTATAATTTTGTCCTTGTTTTCTAAAATCCAGGGAAAATTTTCTTTAATTTCAATGACTTTTCTACATTAATTTATGCATTTTCAAAGGTTTTTGTTGTTTTTTGGATTAAAATAAAAAGAAAATTTAAAATTTTATATTTATCCAACGCGGTGCCACACAATCATATAAGATTTTGACACTCCATATGGCGACAACTGATTTGGAGTGCTTTACACATATAAGTTGAGCTGGCCAGCAGTTTCATTTTATTTCATATGGACAAATTAATGATTAGTTAATCAGAGCTGTTCATTTCTGATACATGAAAATGGATGACATCGGTTCATCGTCCCAAAGATGAACCGAGAGTCATTCGTGATAAAAGCTTAATATCTTAGTGGATTTTAAGGCAAGTAATGGGATTTTTGTTAAAAAACCTTCATCTAGATAAAATGAGTACTTTCATATAGCTTTGTAGGTATGATATTATGATATATTTCACAATGTTCCAAAATCAAAGTGAATTTTAGGGTTTAATGTGCATACCCTGACCCAAGAGGTTTATGCTCAATTGCTGTTGACAAGAATGTTCATGATGACTTCACGAAGCTTCTCTTATGTCCAATTTGAAGTGAAATCAAACCTAGGTATATTTTCAATGGAAATGTTGCTCGGCTTCAACTTGGGATATGTTAGAGGCTTCAAAGAGACTCAATTTCGACAGGGAATGTCTTTGTATAATTCAAGGAGTCTTTTGGATGGCTTAATTTGAAGCTTTATCAAGTTTAATGTCACCCCTAAAAAAATGCTCTGGAATTGGGATTGGAAATTGGTGCAACTCAATAGATTTTAAGCACTTAGTCTATGAGGAATCAAATGCTTAAGTCATGGGGAACATTTTTTATCTTAAGTGTTTCATGGTTTGAGCGTTGTAGACAGGTCTTCTTTTTCATGGGTGTCTCAGGATTGCCCTTTTATAAGCATGGAGAAGCCATTAATAACTTTGAATTGCTTGGGGAAGAAGGTGGTTGTCTCATGATGGCTGAAGATAAGGTTCTAGCTCAAGATATCCATTGATGAGTTTCCTTAAGTCTTCCATAATGAGCTTGCATTAAGAAAAGGATTGAGTTTTGGTTTTGGCTTCCTTCCATTCGGTGGATGGTGAGGTGGTGAGGATTTTGATAACTCGATCCGCCTAAGCATATGATTCATGTATTGGATTTAGGGAAGAATGATACATAGCCTCCCCTTCCCTCATTTTCATAATTTGTTTATAAAGAATCCATTTTTGGCGAGGAGAATGACTTGAGCAAGGCTTCTTCTTCTTCTGGATGGAGAGTGAGGTGATTAATGACTTCACAATGTCTTCCTTTAATAGTTTCATGAAGGAATGAGACCTATTCACTCCCATCATAATGGATTCATGATGACTTTTGACTTGCGTAAAATATTGAGGCTAATGGGTCTTTCGTGGGTCTTGGCATATTATGATTGGTCTCATAAGTCATAGGTGACCCATTAATAATTTTTCATGAGTTGAATTTAGGGTTTTAGTGGAAAGCATGGGTTTAGGGTTGCCATGGGTTTGTCATGCCAGGGGTTTAAACCATGACATTATGCTTAAATCCTAGGTGTAATGAACTTTAATTTTACTCTCTAATTAATTAAATGATTAATTAATTAAGAGGATAGAAATAATTTGATTAAAAGACCAAATTTTGACCAAAATTGGTAAAGTAGACCAAGTTTGACCAAGGTTGACCTTATATGACCATGATTGACCAAATTAGGTCCATGGTTGACCAGAGTGACTTATTTGACCATTTCATGGTTGAGTTAGTCATGGGGTCACTGGATTTGATATTATAGCTTGGTTTTGACCAAGGATTGACCATGATGGTTAAGTTGACCATATGGAAATGTCTTGACCATATGGTAATCATTTGGGTTAATGGTTGACTAAATTCTCAATGTGGTGACCATTGGGTTCAAAACTGACCATTTTGACCAAAGTTTGACAACTGGGGTCTATGGTTGACCAAATGGTCCAGTTCGACCATTTTTGTGTTTAGGTTGACCAAATGGTTCAATTTGACCAATTTGGTTTTTGGGTTGATCAAATGGTTCAATTTGACCAATTTGGTGTTTGGGTGACCAAATGGTTTGGTTTGATCAACTTTGACTAAACTTGACCGATTTGATTAAGGTTGATCAATTTGACCAAGTTTGACAAATTGGGCCTTAAGGTTGACGAATTGGTCAATGTGATGATCGTTGGGGTCAAAGGTTAACCAAATCAAGGTTTGTCATTACTAGTTTAATCATTTTGGGTGCTACTGTGGTTTGAACCCAAAAGTGGTGTACTAGGAGTTAATGCAACTTTTAGAGTTTTGGGTACTTAGGTGAATACAAAAGGGGGAAATGTTAGTAATCCCCTCTTCCTAGGGTGAATTTAGTAGTCATGATGAGTACTAAATTTTAAAAGTTGTATGAGGATCTTAAGTTGTTGTAGGTGAGTTAAGGTATATTTTTTATATGAATGTCAGTTTGAGATCCTCACAAAAGTAAGGTCAACAAATGGGCCCCCAATATGTGGAATATTGAATAAGTATCTCGTACATGTTGTGTTTCACTAAAACGTTCTAGATAACTCAATGTAATTGTCAAGGTCAGGTAGTTTATCCTTCAACTTTTAAAGTCCAATGTGGAGAAGATTGTCCTGACTTATGAAGAAGTCATAAAGAAAAGTAAATTATATGAAAGCCATAATTCCTTGTGAGGAAGGCCTTACATCATATAGTAGGAGAGAGAACGACTGACAGAGAACGACTGACATATTCTATTGAAGGAAGTCCTATATCATTTCTCAAAAGTGTCTAATGTCAATTTTGGGAAGGGAATGGTAAGAGGCTAATATCCCATCCAAAAAAAAGAAGCTAAAGGAATGTCATAACTCCGTATCAGGAAGGTCTAAGATTTGAAAGCAAGAGAGGGAATGACTGTCATATTCCATTGAAGGAGGTCTTATATCATTTCTCAAAAGTTTCTAATGTCAGTTTTGGAAAAGGAATGTTATGTGACTTACATTCTATTCCAAAGAAATACTAAACAAATGTCATAATTTCGTTTCAGGAAGGTCTTACATCCGATAGTATGAGAGAGAGTAGATATCATATTCCATTTAAGGAAGTCTTATAATATCTCTCAGAGATGTCAAATGTCTGATGTCGGTCTTAGGAAGGAATGCTCAGAGACTAATATCCTATCCCAATGAAAGAGTTAAAGGAAAGGCATAATTACTTTTCAGGAAGGTATTACATCCAATAACAAAAGAGAGATGTGTGTAAAACACTATAAGAAATGTATTTTTTCTGAGCTTTCCATTGGGGAGTTGATTTTATGAGTTGAAATTGTCCTTTTGTAGATTTATTAATCATTTTGAAATTTTTTAGGTGTTCATTTTGGCATTTCTGGACCTACACAAGCACAATCAACAACTGGGGATTTTTTCTTTTATAACAAAACTAGAGTTTTATTTTACTACAAAAGATAACATATGGTGATACAAAAGATGTCAACATCACATCATATATCACAAGCGAGACATCATGACATGATTGTCATTAGAACTTGGCAACAATTATCAGATTCATCTTCTTTGTCATATCAGTAACCTCATGTACTAGTAGACCATCCATGGATATCCTGCACTTTGAGATACTGTTGAAAAAAAATTTCATCGAGTGTAACTCGGGTGCTCAGACAATCACAAGTTCATGGTAATTTTAAAGCTTGGAGTCCTTTGAGCACTGACATGGGTTGATATCCAACTGGACGCTTGTCAGGACACATCCTCCATAGTGTTATTGAGATTTGTTCCTTGCTCGCAAATTGTATGCAATGTTTGTCTACATAAGCTCCATTTCCTTGTAGAACTAATACTGTTCCTCGTGAGAGGGGAATTTGATAGGAACCACAAAATTCTTCTGAGCCTATGATTCACATTTCATTTCCAAACATGATAGAGGGTTGGTTCAGTTGTGATTGTGTACAGATAGGTCTTTCAAAATCATGACTGTTAATATGTGGCGGGTATGTCAGTCACCTTTTCGTTAGAAAAAATATGTTTTATTTAATATAATATTTATATTATAATTTTGAAATGTAATATTTTAATTTTGAAAATACGAGACCGAACCAATCTCATATATCTAATAGTTTAAATAAATGAGCACAACGCCGTAAGTGATACATTTATCTGGAGTAATAATTATATTATTTACTAGTAAGACTCAATTAAATAAAATAAAGTTTTTATGACATCCATTTTAGTCTGCAAAACCTTTTAGGTTGACCGATAAATTCCTCTATGTAATATAAAAGAATAGACAGGGTTTTAATAAGTTGGGTTCTTAAAGTTTCTTATATAGGCAAGCCCCTATAGTTATTTAAATTTTAAATGACCGAGGTCACCTAAGCAACTCTCGATTTACATCATAAAATATTGTTTTCAATGATTACAAGGTGTAGGACTTTTCAAAGATCGTACCAAGAAGTGTGAAATGCGAAAAGCTCAAATTTGGAACATTTATTATGGAATTTAAATGAAGAAACACTAGGTAAAATTGAATTCTCTTTAAAGGGTCATGCTATCATATTATCACCAATTGAGGGGCTTCAAATAAGTGAATTATTATCTTCCTAATGTAAGCCCGCTACTTTTGTATCATCCAACTGAATTAACCACCAAGTCATAACAATTAACAAAATTACAATTTTCCCTTTATCATGAAAAAGTGGCAAATTCGTTTCTGCCTCTTAACCCACTATGTTTCAAACATCCAAAAGTGTTCACTATGATCAAAATATATCCATTTTGGTTAATCCTAAATTTTAATTAAGACATCAAAATCTAAAATTACCATTTTGCCCTTAGGGCCCTTAGGGCTCGCCCCTCATCACAAAGAACTCAAAAAACCACTTTTCATAATTTTCTTCATTATAGTTAATTTATTATATTTATTTTAATTCAAAAATATCATTTTTCTTAGAAAAATGACTTTAGTGATCAAATTAATTCAAACGAGCTTCAATTTTTTATAGTAAGTTAAAAAAATCACTATTCACAATGTGGAATCATTTTTGTTATGTTTTCAACAATATTATAATTGTTTAACTTTTCATAAATTCTAGAAACTTAAGTGGCAAGAAAATTATGTACAATCATTAAAATACATTTTATATTTTTCCTAGTGTCCTCTAACTACAAGGAAGCTACCAAAATAAGTTCCATATTTTTCTAATTAATATTTTAGTTTATATAATTATTTTAAGAAAAAAATGACAACTAGGCTGGAATATTAGGGTTTCATAGCTAGAGATCAACCCCTAAAGTTTCAAGCCATGGTGATTAATATTTACTTAATTAGAAATAAAATAGTTCAAAGAGTATTTAAAAAATTAAAAATCTGAGATAAGTCAAATAATTTTATTTTTGTTCAACATTATTCATCTCTGTTCACTAAGTAATAGTATATTTTTATTTTATTTTTTATGATTTTTCTACACCAAGTTATGCATTTTGTAAGGTTTTGAATTAAGTAAATCAGAAAAATAAATTAATTTCATATTTAAACATGCGCCACTTGCGTCATCCTAGGCAGCTCTGAAGCGCTATGTGTCGCTCCGCTATTTTATGTCTCCATCCACGTAGCCACTGACTTAATTCAGAAATATATGCAGCTTTTTCAAACATCGGATCTTATGAACTTTAATTTCATGACTTAAGAACTCTTATAAAAATAATTTTTACTAATATAAGTATAAAAAGAAATCTTATGATTGTTTTGAGTTCTTTACTCTATAAAGACTCAAGTAAAACCAATTTTTGATTAGAAACTCTACTCAAGCTTTTCCTCATTTTCTTTTTCTTTTTCAGGATCTTTTTCATCCATTTTTTTTCTCAATTCTTTTTTTTATGTGAGGATTACTATATTTCGAGAAGTCCTTAAATATGTTCGAATTCCACTATCCTTCTCTAAAGTTAAAACTTATTACTTTTATTAACTTGAAAAGATGTATCAATATTTATTTTTTCTAAAATACTTTCTAAAAGAGCCTTAAATATTTGAAAATAAAAAAAAAATTAAGAATCCTTAGTTTTTCAAAAGTACAATTCCTCCTACTTAAGATAGTTATTCATTTTTTCAAGTTCTCCACAAAATATCCTTAACTCTAGGTTCACCCTCTTCACTAAAAATATCAACTAAGTTCTCCTGTTTCATTTCTAGACTTAAAATTCTAACATTCTTAAGGTGACTGCACATAACAATAATCATTAGAAATAAAATACAAATGTATTTTTAGTACTTTTGAAAACAAGTAAGGTTTAAATTTGAAACATCTCTCTTAACCCCCCTAAAACATAAGCTCAAACAAGTGTAACAATGAAGTACAAAAATATGCGGCAGGGAAAGATCACTTTTACAATTTTACACATCTTAAAAAATATCAACAAATAACACATGGTAGAATATTACAATAGAAACTAAATCTACCCTAAACATGCTTGACATAATACTATAAAGGAATTTTAAATTGTAGATCCGGTACAAACTATAGATTAAACAGGGACACATTTTAAACTTCATAAATGAATTGTTGGATGCTAACAAGTTTAAAATATTAAGATAAGTTTTCTCATCAACAATGACTCATTCAACTTGACTCACAAACACAAACACACAAGCTAAATTACATAGACTCACAAATTCATAAACAAAAAACAACTTTGGTTAATTTAATCTCCCTTCTACTCACATTTCCCCTCCTAACTTTCAATTTCTAATGGAAGAAAGTACACTAATATCGTGGTTTTGTTATAACACTTTATATGGTTATCACCCATGGACCAGAACTCTCATGGTTTGCCAATTCCAGGGTTACTCTAAGTATAAGGTAAACACAATCTGGTAAATAAAAATAGTGCAGTTCATCTTCACGTTGTTCATTAAGTAAGTTCATGACCTTACTCATTGAAGAAAAAGTCAGATAAATGAATTAATACAGTTTACATGGGGTAGAGTAAGTCCAAAGTCTACATGATTCAAGGTAATGCTCAGCTCTAGTTGAGAACTAAGTCGTAAAAAACTCGTCAACCCGTAAAAAACTCGTCAACCTGCTACCTGCTACTACCATAAATAATATACAAATCTAGTCATCACGAAGGAATTACCACACAACATTAATCCAATCCACTTTTACACATCAAACACGGACCAAAGTCTAACAACTCACTATTATCCAATCCAACATAATAATAATCACACTAAACATATACTAAAGATAACCATGGGTTGCCTCCCACAAAGTGCTTGGTCTAAAATTGACGCCCCGTTGTATCCAATGTTTACTCTAGTTGCTCCAGCATCAGAATCTCTTTCATTTTGTCTGTATACCACGAAATATGCCATTCAATTATTTTGAATAACTCTTTCTTTGGAGATCTTTTTCTGATTTCATCATTCAAACTAGGTTCTTCTTGTGATTGAGTTGAATCTAAGGATATAAAGACTGGTAGTGTAGATGAATTCCCTAAATAGGTAGGCTTTAAAGTGTATGGAGTGCAGTCATCTTATGTTCATGAGATTTTTCAATAAATGGAATTAAGAGTTTACTATTTTTGGTAACGTCCATCATTTCACACTTCTCTAGAACATACATATAGTGTTCTTTAAACAACATTTTCAACTCATCATGAAAGTCCATTTCAATCTCATCCGTTAAGTACTCTCAAAACTTTCTTGGAAAAGGTCTTTACTTAGATAATTAATGTCTTCAACCCAAAAATAATCATCATCTTTTGTCTCAGCTGGATAATTTTTTCCCTTAGCTGGATATTTCATAGTCTTTAACACGTTAAAAGTGACATCTTAATCATTAATATTCATAGTCAACTCTCCTTTTTGCACATCTATCACAGCTTGTCCAGTATCATGGAAAGATCACCCCGTAATAATTGGATTTTCTTTATTTTCCTCCAAATCTAATACAATAAAGTCCACAAGAAAGATAAATTTATCCACTCTAAGAGGCACATTATCTATAACCCCATTTGGATAAATGATAGATTGTTCAGCTAACTGAAGGGTTACAATAGTGGGAGAAATATTAGCTAAACCTAATCTTCTAAGAATTTATAGAGGCATCATATTAATACTTGCTCCTAAATCGCATTATTGACCTCACTTTTGGTTAAGGTTTAGTTTTTCATCTTTAGTAGCCTAGGGTCTAACCATAGGATTTTCTTGTTGACTAGTCCTAGGAAACTAGAAAAGGAACCCTCACCATTAGAAACTCTACACCACTTTGCTCAATTTGAAGTTCCACATATTGATCTTAAGCTCTAGCACTTAGTAGGTGGGGCTAGAATGGAGGATCTCAAGGAGAGTCCCCATAGGATTGTTTGACCTTAGGGTTGACTCTGGGTGTTGGTTTGGAGTTAGTTCACTCACTTGCACTCACTATCACCTATATCTACTCACAACCATAAACATAAAATTGTTGACTTTGATCCTTTGATCTTTTGGGAGACTCATGTAGAGGGTCCCCTAGACCCACTAGCCCTTGGCTAGGGTTTAGCTAAGAATAGTACATGGAGGACCCAAATGGGAACTTCATTGGTCCATAGCTCATACATGGTGGTTGGCACCCCAATTCTACCAAAATATCCAACTCGGCCTTTTGCCCCAAATCCACCCAAATTACTTAAATGACCTTGAAACCCTAAATTTGGCCAAAATTCCCAAATTCACCCAGATTATCTAAATTTGTTCAAAAAACTTTTCGAACCATTTTAAAATACCCAAATTGCCCAAAACCACCCAAAATTGCCAAAATTACCAAAATAAGACAAAATTTGCCATTATTACAAAAATACCCTTGTTATCCCAAACTTTACCAAAACATCCAAAATTACTTCAAATGTCTCCAAAACCAATTTAGACCCTTCAATTGAGCCCAATTTGGCCAATTTGATCATTTTGATCAAAACACCTAAATTACCTTTAAAGACCCAATTTCCCCAAATTCATCTCGAATATCCATAAATTTGGCCCCAATTCCCCTCAATTTCAATTCCAAACTCAAATTAATTTTTCAATTGATCAGTTTTAACCAAATTCAAGCCTAATTGACCCATGCTTTGAGCGCAATTTTGATCAAAATCAAAACCATAATTTTGGCCCAATGACCAAATCTCACCTAGTTAAACCCCACAGCTTACTCAATTTGCCCCAATTTGGATCCTAAACTCTTCATAGAAATCCTACACATCAAATTTGACTTTTAATTGGCCTTGTTCAAGCCTCAATTTTACTCAATTTCAACCAAAAGTCCAAAATCCCCAAATTTGACTCAAATTGGCTATGTCTCCAAATTCCACAAAATTGAATGCTCTAACCCAAAAATTCAAACCCAATTGATGTTGAAAACTCTTCATAAAATTCATATAGATCATTTTTAATCATCAATTTGGTCCTAACCCAACTTGATCCCAACCTAGACCCAGGTCTAACCCAACATCCCCATGTTGACCAAATAACAAAAATCGCTCAAATTGAACCTCCAAATCAAATAAAAATTACTCAAAATTATTTAAAAACATCTTATTAAAATCATCTACACAATATTTCTCAATCTATTGAGCTCAATGTCATGGCTAGCCTAACCCAAACCCAACTTCTAGCAATTTTGACCCAAATGGAACCCATGCATCAAAATTGACTTAGCCATGCCTAAGCCACCAATTTGATGACACCACAGCTGCCAAATACACCCTATGGACCTAGCTAAACCCACCTAAACTAGGTAAGATGAGCTATGCACCAATGGTTTCTTTATTTAAGGGATTTCACCTCATTCTTGGCCTAAAATCAAATATCTTGGGCATCATCACTTACCTTTATGATTTAACCATCATTAGCAACCCCCTGGCCTCCCTGAGCCAAGAAGTGACCATACTCTTGCCAAACACCACATCAATCATAGGAAACAACCAGCCTAAGGGAGCCTCAAGTGGCCAAAATCCAAATTAAACCTCCCTGAGTTGGCTAAGTCCCATTAGTCGTTAGAGCCTTTCTTCCCTCCACCTGAACAAGCTTTAGCACCCAACTCCCAGCCCTGAGCACCACCAAGTAGCCATGGATTTAAATTGACCATTACATGACTAAAAAAGGGTGTGCTTGGAAACTTAGGGAAACTCTGCCAAATTCTCACTAGACCCTCTCCAAATCATCCCAAGTGCAATCCCCTTGCTCTCAGCTACTGATAGCCACCCATTTGAATCAATTTCTTCAGTGAAATTTGTCCTAAAACCGGGAAAAATCTCTCCACTCCACCACAGTGCACCAAACTTCAATTAATTGTGCACACACCATCCCCACAGTGAAAGAATTTGATCCCCCACAAAAGCTCCCCTCTAAAACAGCCTCTAGCATAGCTCTATACCAACACCTAAAATCGTGTTTGATCAAAATCATATCTAGACAATTCACCAGGGCTTGTGACTTCATCCAGATAATTGTTGGATCCATTCAAAGCTACCACAACTATCTGATTGAGGCCTCCCCTCTCAGGAAAAGTTATTGAGTTCTAACCGTAGCCCAAGCTTGTTTTGATTCTTCATTCTTAATGGCTTGATTTCTTACTTGATTAACAATATAGATGTGTTTGTCTTCAGTAGATGAAGGTTTAGAAATAAACCCCATGCAATTTGGTTGAGTATAGACGAAGATCTTAAGGTCTTAGTGTGAATGACTTACGGGTTAGGCCACTTAGGGACGACAACGGAGAGCCGTCCGATCATGCGTTTATTTCATCAACGGAGGAGATCAAGCCAGATAGATTCTTGGTGCGTGAACCACGGGCCACGTGGCAGCTGAGGTGGATGGCAGCAATGAGTGGGAGCACCCCACATGTGAGTTCAGAGTCACCATAGGTTGAGTTGGCGCTGCATATGATAAGTAGAAAAATAGCGATTTTTGAATTATTTTAAATGCCTAAACTTGAGAAATCCATATCTTTCTCAAGAAAAATCACAAGAAAAAAATAAAAATTACCACTTGCTCAGTGAACAAAGGAGAATAATGTGCATAAAAAATAAAAAATATTTTCTTATTCCCTGATTTTTAAGGAATTAAATACCCTCTGGAGTATTTTAATTTATTATGATCAAACATTACTCACACTGGCTTGAAATATTGAGGGTTTACTTCTCATGACAGAGGCTATGTCCTCTGATTTTTCCAAGGTCAGAGGGCATCTCTATGCTTTTAGCCCTAATTTTCAAGCTATGGTGGCAATTTTTGCTATTTTAATTATATAAATCCAAATATCATTTGGAAAATTATGGGAATAATTTTAGTAGGTTTTCTATGGTTAGAGAAGTTTAGAGAAAATATCATGATGCCTTTGATTATCTTATAAATTTCTATATTTAATTAAATGTAAATATCTTGTGTTAATTTTGTAATTTATTTGAAGTTTAGGTCACTTTGTAAATCCCACATTTTTCATAAGATCATGTTTATCCACTATAAAAGTTTCAAACCTATTTGACTAGGTTTGAGTATTAAAGTTGATTTTCTATGAAACCTTATATTTTTAAGCAAAAATATCTATAATAAATTAAATAAACTTGTGAAAATTATGAAAAGTGATTTTCTGAGTTCCTTGTGATCACAGAAACTTGGGAAAAATAAAAATTATTTTTTAAAAAAATACTTAATTTTTAAACCTTATTTTGAATTTTAAAATAATTAAAATCCCAAAAATATCAAAATATTTTAAAATGTGCCTAATTGTTCATTGATCACTTAGAACTCATTAAAATATTTTTCCTAATTTTCCTATATTAAAATAAATTTTAAAAGCTTAAAAATGAATATTCCTTGCTTTTCCCATTAAAATAATTATAATCATTAAATTAAAAATCATAAAAATACAAATTTTTATTCTATGAGTATTTTGAACTCAGGGGAGTCTAATAAAAATATAAGAAAAATTTTGGTAATTAAAACATTATTTTCTACTTGATTAAATCATTGAAACTTGTTAATAATTAAATATTAATAATAAAAATTTAATTAAAAAAATCATGAAATTTTGTCTAAGTATTTCTCTGACCTAGAGAAACCTCTAATAATTTTCTCTTAAACTAAGACTTCATCTTGGGAAGCCAAATAAACTAATTTTTAAAATCCTATTTTCTAAATTTTAATAAATATTTAAATTAAATTAAATTTTGGGGACTCCACATATTCTCCTCTAACATTATAATTACCTCATGGATATGACACTCTAAACCCTCAAAGTAATTTGAGTTGTGTAATTTGAGTTGTGTTTTGAGTTGTGTTTAATGAGTTATGAGGTGAAATGCCTCTAATGGCAAAGTGACAATCTTAGACTTTAGTGCCTTAATCAAAATTTAGGAATAAACAAGAAAAAATGTGATACTTTGATCCTAATAAACATGTTTAGATGATTGAAATACAACGGGATTAAGAGGTAGAAACTCACTCACTACCCTTGTACAACATCAACAATATCATAATCCTCTTAATCTTCATGACTTGGAAGTCAAATAAGATCAAACAATTTTTAAGTGATGGGATTAAGCTAGAAAAATGATAATTTACTTTTCTTGAGCCTAAGACTGATGATGACATGACCTTTCAATAAGAATACATACCACTTAAATCAAAACATTGATAATCACCATTTCACCTATCATGATTGCAAAGGCTTAGTAGTGACCTAGGCTCAATGTC
Organism: Phalaenopsis equestris; assembly: GCF_001263595.1. Taxonomy (NCBI): domain Eukaryota; kingdom Viridiplantae; phylum Streptophyta; class Magnoliopsida; order Asparagales; family Orchidaceae; genus Phalaenopsis; species Phalaenopsis equestris. The sequence goes on from NW_018223324.1 coordinate 42,782, forward strand.
TAAACTCAATTGATTGGATTTAGAAGATAATATTATTGGTGATTAACATCTTTAAACACTTCAAGCCTTACCTTAATTATGGGCACCACGATCTTAAATAACCTGGGCTTGCCTTAGGGGCACATACTCACATAACCTTTAAATGAAATGTCAACTGATTAAATGATTATCCTATTCCTGGGAAAATTAAATTGTCAAGTTTCACTAAGCAACGGGGTACTCACATTCGAACCTCGGATGATTAATGGAATAAAATGAATAAGTTCAAAATGAACTCATAATATTTCAATAGATCTTCAAAATGGCTAGCGGCATGCCTCGAGCATTTTGAAATCTATTGGACAATATTAAGGGCAAATTGAACTTGTCATATTTTTGTTCTAAAATCATCCACTAGTCTTCTGAGATCTAATAAAGTCTTAACTTGGGGATTCATAAGTAAATGTTCATCTACTCATGCAGTTTAAATTCCCTACAAAATTAATAAGTGCTTTGCAAATACTAACCTTAGAGGTGTTGAAACAAGAAGAATTGACAGGTATGCTTTTAAGTTAATGCATTTACCTTTCTGTACTTCTTATCTCGAGCTTGCATGTTAAACAATGATGTCACCCTGCATGAAAACCAAAACTGCTAGGATAGCCGCAAAACCAAAATAAAAATTAAAATCAAATAAGAAAAATTCATCGCCACAACATTCAAAATATAAGACAACTCAAAATTTAATCACAAACTTCACAAAACAATAATTGTAACTAAATTAAGATGTCTCTATCAGATGATCGGAAATCCCTTGAAGGAGGTAACCTACGGTTGCTAACGAGATTTCCCACAGTCTAAATGAAAGTATGGAACTCATTGAGTTGATTTTAGTAAATTCATTTGGACTAAGTGAATGTGATAGAAAATAGTGGTACCGGAACGAGGGAACCGTAAGATCCTAACTGGTGTCGCTCTAATTAAGTTTAATATGCCCCATAAAATTTAATGACCATGACCGTTAAGACATCTAATTTGACATTATAACCTGACACATAAGAAAACTTAAACTCGTCACGATGAGAAGCTTGGAGCTAGCATCGTGGGCAGCATGACTATCTTCAACAGTGCTCTACACCAACATATCTTTCTTTAGAATTAAATAACCAAGCCATAGGACTTTGAGTTGGTTCGCTTATGCAACATAAATCCTCAAATCATCTTTAGGCTTTCCTATAACTCTTTTATACAATAGCAACCCTAACTCGTCTTAGGATTTCAAGGTTATCGTTCATCACGACCTAAATCCTCATATCTTCTAGACCATTTATGTGATCATTTCACATAAATATAAGTCCTAAAACAAATAAAATTTGCAGGATGAAAAACTTAAGTAATCTCTCTCCAAAATTGAAGCCAAACTAGAGGATAGCTTGAGAAGTCACCGAGGTTCTCCTCCACGTCTATGACATTCCCTAGTACTTCCTCCTTTGGATTCTAAAAACAAAATGTTCCAAATCTGAGTCATTCCTATTTCACATCTCTTTGTCCGATCTCATTGAAAAGTCGTATCCTTCTGACCTCCTTGAAGATAACATTTCCTATTTTGTTAGTTTGGAAAGTTTTCTTAGGTAAATTTGGTTATTTAAGATGTAATTAGCTATAGGGGCTTGCCCTTATAGGAAACATTTTCGAAACCCAACTTAATATAAACCCTATTTAATTCTTGTATTAAATAAGGGAACTTGTTGGAAATAAAATGATTTCACAGACCAAATGAATGTCATATATTTCTTAATTTTTTTGATCAAGCCTCACCCTCAAGTCTTGGGTTTATCTTTTGGGATAGATATAGGGTTTAAGGTACGGTGCTCTTTCATTTAAACTATGAAAATATGGGGTCGGATTGATTTCATATTTTTCTAAATCCAAAGGGCAACTCAACTTTTTAGTGTCAACCATGCATAAAGCTTTACCACATAATATTTCTCCAATTACACAAGGAAGTTTTAAGCTACAAGGATATTTAAGTTTCTAAGGAAGCTTTTTTCTGAAATATAGCACTGTACTCCTCACTTAGTACAATTGTCTCGTAATCCCCAAATTTCTTTTTCTTGTTTAATATCTCCTTCATAAGCTTTTCATAACTTGGCATATGTTCCAAAGCTTCAGTGAAATGAATATTTATCATTAACATCTTAAGTACTTCCAGAAAATTTGAAAATTGTTTATCCAACTCATACTGTCTAAGACTTCAAGGAAATGGAGGTGGTGGCCTTTCTTTTTTTTTTTAGTTAGAGATATTAATCTTTCAAGATCCTTAGAAACATGTTCTTTAGGTCTTTTAGTTTCCTTTATTTCTCTCACAACTTGTTTCTCTTTTCTGATGACATCCTCTATCTCTCCTCCACTTCTTAATTGGACAACTTCTACTTATTTGCTATTGTTCTCTTTAGGGTTTATCTCAGTGTTTCTAGGAAATGTTCCTTGAGGTCTATTGCTAAGTGAATTAGCAATTTATCCCAGTTGATTCTCTATGTTTCTAATAGTAACATTTTGATGTTGCGACTAGGTTCCCATTTGCAATACCACTTCTTCTATAGACTTATTCTTATCCTGAAATTGTTGATCTTTGTTATAGTCCGGTAGATATGAATGTCAGTAGTTTGTGTTCCCCAGAATATTCCAACTTTCATTAAGATTTGCATGATTATTTTCTCTTTGTTGGTTTCCACCCCCAGTAATATGATACGAGTTAAAATTAGGATGGTTTGCCTAGCCTATGTTGTAGAAGTTAGAATACGAGTTGTTTATGATATTTAAAGTATCATATGATAAATTAGAATCAATCATATGCCATAATGAACTTTCCTCACTTACTGGAGAAAATTGAGGCTAGTTCATTCCAAATTGGTCCAACTTCCTTGATATTGCAGCAACCTGAAATGCAAGAATTTCAATTGCATCTATATCATGAACATTGGCTAGTTTGTTAAGATTTAGCCTTGCAGAGAGCCATTGAAATTCATTTGAAGCCATTTCTTTAATTAACACAAACATGGGTTGACTGTTGATGATTAAGATTTTGGCTTTAATGATTATCATGATAAGGAGTTTATGGATATTAAAGTTTTTGAGACATGGGCCGCTACGTCCACATGCGATGCTCCCCACTCTATTGAGGAGAACATCGCAGATGACCTGCTCTAGGTTGTTTCCCTGTGAGACAAGCAGCTCTTCTAGATGAAGAAAAGAATAGAAGAGATAACCCCCACAATGGCCACCATTTCTACAATGCATGGACAATCCCAGTCACAGCAGTTAGCTTCTTTGGAGGTCCACCAGCCAGAGATTGTTGACATTACAGACAAAAGGAGAGAAGTTGCCTCCACCAATACATATGATCAAAAAAAGAAAAATATTCTACTCAGAGTGTAATACGAGAGAAGGATATTAAGTATATGCTCTGACAGAAATTTTGGTAAGCCTTAGCCCAATTTAAGGGTGGTGCATCAATTTCAAAGGGAATACCTTACCCGGAGGAGTTCAAAGTCGTACCCTACCCCAAGGGCTTTGTGTCCCTAAATTCAAGACATTCGATGGGGCCAAAATTCACAGACAACATATAGTCCATTTTCAAGCCCATTATTGTGTTGTCAGATGAAATGAAGCCTTGCTTTTTTGTCAGTTTGTCAGCAGCTTGTCAGTGATAGCATTAGATTTGTTTGTTGAGTTGCCTAACGGAACTGTGAAGACTTTTGTCAAGTTGGTGCAAAAATTTGTGAAGATATTTTGAGAGTTCAGCATCCTGTCACTATAAGGGATCTTATGGTGGAAAGACAAAAGTCTAACGAGACCTTGGAGGATTGCATCTTGAGGTGGAGAAACTTGAGCTTGAAATGCGAGTCGCAGCTACAGAAACAACAAGCAGTTGAGATTCTACTCAAGAGAATTCATGTAATAGTATATTTCATGGTTAAGGGACTCGCAATCAAGTCATTTGAGAAGTTTTCAAGCAAATACAACAACATACAAGAAAAAGTTCAAGCACAAGGAGTCCCAAGAAAAGGCTGACAGATCCATCGAAGATAGAGTTTTTAAGAAGAAATCGTGGATAGTAGCGACAATCAACAAAGGAAAGCAGCTGATTAGGAATCCGACCAAGCATTCTCATCAGCATTCCCAATAGTTGTCCTAGCAAAGCTAGCCTTATAATCAGGAGTAGTAGGTATAGTAGTATGGTCAGCCCAGTCAGCACTCTTCCTAGAGGGGTCCATACCGAATAAATGGTAGGTAGGGTTCGTCATTTGCAAAGTGCATGAATAGGGTATATTCCTTTAAAGATGAAGGTGTGCCAAAGATGTTCAAGAATTTAATGAAGAAGCCAAGGAAGACAAAGGAGGCCGATAAGAAGGATCATCCCAATTTTTGCCCATATCACAGAATGTTTGGGCATACCATTGAGGGCAGTTTTTGTTTCAAGGATTGGCTTGAGAGGAAAGTCAAATATAGAATTTTAACAATCCTGAACTAATATTTAAAATAACATGAAAGAGGTTATGTAAATATGATTTTGACAGTGACAATTACTCCGATAGTGTCATATTAAGATGAAGATGGATGGAGCACAGTTTGGAGAAGATCATCCAAGACGATACTCGGCCAGATTCAAACCACTCCAGTACAGGTCGCCGCCCACAGTCTGTAGCTTACAAAGCCCAAGTTAGAGATTTTCATGGAGAAGCCACCGCAACCAAACAAGAAGGACATGATTGTAAAAATCGATAGCATGAGGGGTAAGATAGGTGCTTCCCCTGTTAGATTGGCTATCACGGATTCAAGGGATAAATTCATCGAACCCCTAACTATTAATGACTATCTTTTTACCCCTCTGAGGTCTCTGAAGGTAATGATTACAACTTTAGTTACCTTTTAACTATCTCTAGTGATAATGTAACTGTCTGTTATCAATCTAATTCCTAATTTAGATCCCCAAACTGAGCCTAAAATTGTACTTAAGTCTCATAAGCATACCAATGGAAACAAAGAAGAAATCGACGACATTAGTTACTATAGTTTTAGGATTGACGAGCCAGTCCTAAGATGCTAATGAACACCGCTCACCTTGAACATAGATTTCTCTGATGCAGAAGAAGAACCATAAAATTTATCTAAACATCACAAGTAGAAGAAGAAGAAAAAGTGATCACAGAAATAAATCTTATAAGAAAAAAGGTATTACACCCAAGAACAGCTCCAATGGATAAAGGAAAGCAAATAGTTTCTCGAAAAGAGCCACCTTTGCCTCCACTAGTGGATAAGATACATAACCAAGTAAATATTTAAGGTTTCTACAAAGTGGATTATAATATACTAGCTCGTCTTATGAGGTTGCCAACAATGCTAAGAATCTACAACGCTCTGATCCTATCAAAGGAGATGAGGTAGTCTTTGTTCAGTGCTTTACTTTATCTAAAAATTTACTTAGCTCAAAGGCCAGCACATCCTCGGATGAAGTTTGTGCACTAAAAGAACAACCTGGGGTAACCTTCACTTATGAAGACTTGTTTCATGGAACTTCCAATCACAACTGTCCGCACTACATATCTGTCAACATTAGTAGATTTGTGTTGTCCAGAGTTATGGTAGATCTAAGAGCATCACTCAACTTAATGAGTCCACAAACGTTAGCATACTTGGATATTGACACTAAGGACATTATAGCCAATAACATAATGTTAGGAGTATTTAATCAAAAGGGAGAAAAAGCACTTGGATCAATTACGCTCCTCAAGAAAGTTGGAGAGCTAGTAATAATCGAAAAGTTCCATATCATCAACACAAAACCTCTTTCAATGTGTAGCTTAATCGATGGTGGTTGCACGATGTCGGCACTATTTTTGGTGTGGGG
>NW_018223325.1:0-1240 GCF_001263595.1 Phalaenopsis equestris
CCAAATCAAACCTAGAGGCCAGCTCAGCCAAACCGTTTGATAGAGCTCCTTTGCCCTCTACCTAAGCACCAAAATGCACCCAAGCTTATGCCCTGAGAGCCACCCCCATGGCCATTTTTATAAAAACTCACCTCCACGTCCATGGGCCATGGGAGGTGTGCTGAAATGTCCTTAGAGAGGCCTCTCCAAACTTCCCACAGAACTCCCCTAAGATCCCCTCAATGCATTCCAACCATTTTCTCCCACTAATTTCCATTGCTGAAACTCAATTTTGAGCTTGGAACCTTGGTGGAAACCAAGACAGAGCCCATTACATCTCCACACTCCACCAAACTTAAATTAACTTTACCCACACCTTCACAACCAAGAAAGAAGCCAAAGCCTCGTAAAATCCCCCTTCCACAGAGCCTCTACCATAGCTCTAGACCAACACTCAAATCCGGTCATGATTGAATTCATACCTAGGCCTTACACCAAGACCAGAGACTCAATCCCTAGCCTCTTTGGATCATAACGAACGTGCCAAGACCCTCTGATCAAAGCTTCACTTCTCAGAGCAAAAAAATTCTCCTCCTCCCAAGCCTATTTTTATTCTCCATTTAATTATGCTTATTTTAATTGCATGATTACCGTATATATATGTTCGTCTAACTTAGACGAGTCCATGGGACCAAACCTGAGGTGATTTGGTTGAGTCTAGGCTGAGATCTTAGGGTTTTAATGTGGACGGTCAAGGGATCATTATATCGGGGACGATGACGGGGAGTCGTTTGATCGAGGTGTATCAAATGGACAGGGGATCACGAGCCGGACCGAGTCGGACAGCGCTTCGAGACATAAACCGCGGTCCGAGTCAGCAGCTACGTGGACGACATCGTCCAACCAGAGTGCGCCACACATGCCTTCGGAGCTGTCTAGGATCCAGTCAGCACACGCGGTTTAAGTAGATAAATAAGGCTTTTTTCCTATTTATTTAAACTCCCTAAAATTCAAAAATCCATAACTTTGTGTAGAAAAATCACAAAAATAAAATAAAAATACTCTCCTGCTTAGTGAACAGAGAAGAATAATGTGAAATAAATTTCAAGTCCATTTGATGCATATTTTATTTTTAATTAATTAAACACTGTTTTTAATTATTTGATTCTCCATGCATATTGATACATCACCTTGGCTTGAAATTTTGGCATGTTGTAGCCTCTATCAAGTGAAATATCCTCTGATTTTTCCAAAGTCAGAG
>NW_018223325.1:2025-3392 GCF_001263595.1 Phalaenopsis equestris
AAAATCACATTTTTTCCTCTGATGTCTTAATTAACCCATGAATGAGGTAGGATAAAAATTTCAAAGTCATTTGAATTGAATTTGACAAATTATGAAGTGTTAGAGCCTTAGGGGCAAATGTGTAATTTTGAAAATTTAGCCTTAATTAGTATTTAGGCTTAAGTGAAGGAGGGAAATAGGCAACCTCTGATCTTAATCAATTTATTTGATATTTGGAACACAAGGGGTTAATTGGTAGAAATCAATCACACTTTCCAAATTGAAAAGATAGGTTAATAAATTTGTAAGTTAGTAAAATTTGGAAGTTTATTAAGATTAAATGACCCTCGACTTAGGGGTATGTCTTTTGAAGTCAATAATTAATCAATTTAATACCCTTATTTTGAGTTTTAAATAAAAATTCAAATCATGAATCATGACCACTTAAAGCTTAACCTTTTCAAAACTAATTTAGACATTCACCTAGGTCCTAAGGGCTTAGTGGTGACTTAGGCCAAATCAAAATTGACTAAATGGGGATTAGAGAAATAAACATAACATAATCACATAATCAAACATAAACATCCTTGAAACACCACTAAGCCTAATTAAAAAATTGGCTAAATGTTCATGTTACACCAACTTGTCCTTTAACTAAATTCACTCACATAATTTTCAAATTAAATGATAAATGATAATTACCCCTTTCTTAGGGATAATTAAGACATCAATGTTCAATGAGCAATAGAAGTATTCGCAGGATGAAATATTAAGCAACATAATAAGTTTAAATTGACTCGAGGATTTTCACCAGTTGGTGAGAGGGAGGCATGGACCTGCTTCCTCCACCTAACTTGTTGGATACCTCAGAGGTCTATTAAACTTAATATTCTTTGTTCAATGAAATCATCCTTAATTAAACTTTTAAGGACTCACCAAAATACAACATAGAGTTAGGAAAACCACCAGAACTTTACATTTCCTGCTCTTCATAAATGCCCTCACATGCATTTTTAAGTTCTAGGTGGTGGAACAAGAAGACTCGTCAGGTACGCTTTTACAGTTTATAGTACCGATTGATAAAATCGTTATGCAAAAGCGTTAGGAAGTTCTGTGTTACACTACGTCTGCAGTTTTCGTACCTGTGGTGAAAGAGTTTATGCAAACTTACATGGAATTACTCAAGGTGTTGTCTTCGTATGGGGTAAGGCTGTACCATTTACTCCTGCCCATTTACTCCTGCAAGGATTCTGCAAGGATTAATGAATTATATATGATAGACAACATTCCAATCTTTCATTATACAAATTTCATTCTTACACGAGATTTGATGTAAGATACGTATAATCTTCAGACAGATGAAAGTGATATGTGGGAGATACGAGATG
>NW_018223326.1:0-914 GCF_001263595.1 Phalaenopsis equestris
ATAGTTAATTTAGTCGAAATTAATGACAGTGATTTCGTTTGATTTTCAGTAAAATTCTTACTAATTAAATTCAACAAAAATCAACAAAAATCAAACAACAATTAGGAAATTACATATACTTTATGAGAAAGATACAACAAAACACAAATTTCATATGTAAAACAAAGTTCATACAACACTATAAAAAAATAAAAATCACTTATCTGAAACACTTTCTCAAAGCAAATCTCTTGTAGCCTTTCTTAGGAAAAGTAGGAAAAAGAAATCTCTCACTTTTCTCCTTCTCCAACACTCTTAGACAAAGATTCACACTTATTCTCAACACAAAATCTCTAATTTTTTAAAGATAAATCGCTAATAGACTCCAAAATGGTGGTGAAATAAGGATGGAAAAGTGTATGGTATGTAAGAGAATGAATGGTGGTGAGGAATGGCTAAAAGGAGTACAATAGCCTAGAGTCATTTATCTAGTAGGTGCATCTAAAAACTCTTCAAAAAGCATCCAAATTTGTCAAATTTTCTAGAAATAGGGTCTGAACTAACACTGGCGTTGTGGTTCCGTAATTTAATTTCCTCTTCTCTGTCAAATGGTGTCGTCGGAGCTGAACAAATTTTTAACTTCTTTATTTTTGCTCCAAATTTCATCCTTTTTGCTTCATTTTTGCTCCAAGTCCTAAAATTCAACAACCTACAAGAAAACATTTAAAATATCTTCCATTAAAGTGAAATATCACAAAAAATAAGTATAAAATATGGGTCTAAAAATGCATATATTTTTAGTGTATCAAAATCCCCCAAACTTTCATGTTATTTGTCCTCAAGTAACTCCTTGACTACTAAAAATATGACTTATTGTAAAGAATTTAACTTATAGATTTTCATATTTTAGTCCACTAAGTTCAATAGCATAACTT
>NW_018223327.1:0-1769 GCF_001263595.1 Phalaenopsis equestris
CCTGCCTTTTAACACCTTGCTGTCCAAGAAATTCTAACCAAATTTTTTACCTTCTCCACGTGAACTCCACTGCCTTCGCCAACCGAAAGGAGAGCTCCGATCCTTTCTGGCAGAGATCACACCTGTTCACCGGAGAAAACTTCCTGTTCTGTGCTTGCGCCTCCTTCCCGCAAGCGCTCCTCTGCGTCCAGCGGAACAAATCAGGAATTCCTCCTCTGCCTCTCGCACGAGAATAACTGCCTCTCCACGCCAAACTGATCAGGTCCTCCTGCTTCGCGAATTCCTGAACAGGGAACTCCCTGAAACCTTCTCTGTGCGATCTCCGCCTCTTCCCTCTGGCCAAGCTGCTCGCAAGACCGAACTCCTGCTCTGAAATCCTCTGTTGGCAACCCTGTCGCAAATTTTCGCCCTCGTGGACTGTTCCTCCACCGTCTCGCCGAACCGCACAACCTGCAGTGCGAATCCAGTCAATTAAAGCTTCCACTGCTCACCTAATCTGTCGCGATTCGGCTGCCTGCGACGTGATCCACTTGCTTTGTCGCTGGCCGCAAACACCTTTACGCAGACACCTCTAGCCAAGAACATATGGATCTTCCCACAGACGGCGACGATTGTTGTGAGATATGTACTGCCTGACATAGAAATGAAACGCAAAGAACACAAGCAAATGCAGATCGTTTACGTGGTTCAATCCAACTGGATCTATGTCCACGGGAGGGAATCAATCAAATAGTTCACTAAGGCAAAAGAAATGGAGAATACATAGCTTATACCTAGAGATGAGCCCTCATTTTCCTTCTATGACCTCCCTCTCAAGTGACACCTTAATACAAGACCTCAAGATGCTCACATTCTCTCTAACTCTCTAGCTATTCTCTCCTCCTTTGTGATAATAGCTTATATCTTTCCTTGCTCTCATAAGCCTCACACCCTCTCTATTTATGGAGGTAAACGAGCGGTAGGTGAGCGGTAGGTGCGATGTGGTAGGTGAGCGGTACCACATTACAAAAGTGCCCTTTTACCTTTGTTCAATAATTGGGGGTCAAAATAACACTTATTCTAGTAAAGAAATTTATATAATTTTGCAACAGAGCTTTTTATGAACAATTCTAATGTGTTAAGACCAACAATTAAATTGGTTGCTATTGATCTAATGATGTCAATCATGTTAATAGGTTGAAGAAATTTAAAAATTTGAAAGTGATTATATTGCCTCTTTTAATTCCACATTGAACTTTTGAAAATAAAATTTCTAAGAGTGTTGCTAAACTTCAAATCATTGGAGAAGCAAAGCAAATTGACTTAGCAATTTAGATTTTAAATTGGTTATCTATGTGTACATAAAAAATATGTCTGCACGAATCTCAAGGAAATTCGACGAGTCTCAGAGGACTGCATCTAAATATTCAGAATACCAAAAAGCCGAGTGTCGTTTCCTTTGATCCAAACTATGGACTGATCGAATGGAAGCCCGACCAAACAAAGAAATATTTGTCATATAAATTTGGGGGACAATCATTTGTAAACAACTCCATGAACTAGCTCTAAGATTCTTCACAAAGATGGTCAATGACTTCCTATTGAATATCTTTCCAATCCTTTGAGAAGGCTCATTGTCCAAAGGAGAGCTGTCCGTTATATTAAGGAGATACATTCTCTGACTGACGGTCCAAGTTCACTCTAATGGCAAGAGGACCTCTACTAAAGGTTCTCTCGTGAAAGCCGACCGAAGACTTCTTAACTGATTGAAGACTTCTCAGTCGATTGAA
>NW_018223328.1:0-2911 GCF_001263595.1 Phalaenopsis equestris
GCTAAATATGAATTGAACATGAGAAGTTAAAACAAGCAAGGATTAGACTTGTGCATTACATGTAATAATTATAAAGTTGTCATTTTTTAATAATAACTTAATAATGAATGAAATAATTTAATACAAAAGGGCTTTAAAAGAGATATTTATTGTCAATTATAATACAAATCATGTTTTTTCAAGCTTACGAGTTTTAACTTTAGAAATTAATATTTCTTAATTTGTTCATTTCATTGTAAAATTTTAATTTTAATTTTAATTTTAGAATTTATCATATTTGTTAATCTAGGTTCATTAGTCATTATAAGATAGTGAATTATGTTAGATTCATGCCACATATCATACCGCTGATAATCAAACCCTCCCTATGGTCACATATTCCTCCCTATGGTCACATATTACGGTCCATTCTACTGTCATAAAATCTTACCTTTATCGTCCTACTTGTATATGTTATCATAAAAATATCACCTTGAGAGCCCTTCTGTCTTCATATGGGCTCACCTCTATCGTCGTGTTTGTACATGCTATCATAAATCTATCATGTTGTTGACCATTTTACTACATATGTGCTCATCTTTGTTGCCATGAACGTAAAAATTATCATAAATATACCAAGTGGAGGGCCCTTTCACTTTCATATAAACTCATCTTTATCGCCCTATCTATGCACGTTATCATAGAACTATCATGGCTAACATATTCACATAAATGATACCTTCATGTATACTCGTATTTATTGCCCTGTCTATGCATGTTATCATAAAACTATCATAGTTTACATATTCACATAAATGATCTATTTTAAGCTTATTTTATTTTCATTATTAAGCATTTAAACATAAAAAAAAACATTCTTTTTAAATTGGTTATTCAACATTGCATTAGTATGTAGCCTATAAGTGTCATTTGTCTTGTTTGATAATGTAAATAAATTGAAGAAAGTTTTAATACACTCATAATTTTTTAGCAAGTGGCCGTCATCATTAAAAATGAATTTTTATTCCTATAATCATAAAATGTAGTGCATAAGTTTGCATTTTCTAATATGAAGACTTTCTAATGTGTACTAATGAACAAATTTAAATACATATTAATTTGTGCACAAAATACTAGAGTAAAATTTGCTTTTTGAATTAGAAATTCAATATGTTACCTAAAAGATAATCGATCATAGGATATACTTAGTCAATACAATCACCTCGAAATCATGTTCTTCTATAAGTAGCTTATGAAATTTATATTTTCTAATTCATAAAACATATAACTTCACCTCCAATATAATTAGAAGTACCTCAAAATATTCTCTTACATCAAATTCAGATCTCCTTATACAATCTTCAAATCCTACTATTGCAAAAAGTGTAATTGTCATTTTAAAGCTACATAACAAAAGCTCTCTCTCTCTCTCTCTCTCTCTCTCTCCTTCCCTCCCTTAAGAAAATGGTCTTGGAGGCATTAGTAATCAAATTTTGATTGACTTCCTATTCTCGTCTTTGGACTAGTTGCCGGATATGACTCATCCTTGATGAGTTTCTGTTTTATCCAGCTCCTTTAATAGCTACAAAACATGACCATGAAAATGATGACAGACCCGCATGTCATGTACTTGATGACATAACATAATTGCAAAAAAATAGGATGTGATGTCATAGCCACATTTTTATAAAATAAATTTTTAGTATGAAGTATTTAAATAAAATAAATGTCTACCAAAGTCATAAAAAAATGAAGTATAATAGCATAAAAGAAACTTTTTAATAACAAGAGTTATTTTTTTCATCTATATTACATTCAAAATATTAAAATAATCTTAATAGAATTAAATGCCAATGTCTTCTTTAAGATAATGAAATAAAACTGGCTAATAGTATCATCACTAATTGGAATTAACACATTCAATAGTAGGGTCATTATCTGTACTAGTTTCATTTCCCTCTTCATTGGCATCTTCGCTTTCATCCATAAGAAATATAGCTTTTAAAAATGATTTATGAAGAATAATATGGAATAAGTTAACATTCTAGCTTTATATCATGAAGTAAGAACGGTTATAACAACATTAAATTAAAATAATATATTAATGTGAGACAAAATAATTCAAAATAATTCTTATTCACTCTAATTGTCCTTCAGCACGTAATCTGTAGACGTTGGTTCAAAGTGGATGTCCTTTCTGCAAGAATGTAGTATTTAGGCTTTTCAACCCAAAGGCAGTGCAGGAAAGTGTTAAATTCAAAATCCTTGCTATTTTAACAACAAAAATATCACCTTTCAATTGTGAAAGTAGTTGATTGTATGACTCCACAATTCTTATGCAAGGAAACAAATCCTAAATGTTCTAATATAATATAATTTGTTCGATCCATGTTCAAACTTTGTTGGACTGTGTTTGAACTTTATTTGAAACTTGTACAAACCTTGCTAGAGTCATGCTTAGACCTTGCTTGTACCTTACTTGTCTTGACCTCAAGTAAGCCTCAAGAAATTAAATCTTAGTTAAATTTTCAATTTCATGCCTAAATGGTAAAATTAAATAAATGAATTTATTTTATTGTAAAATTATATAGAAATAAGTTATTTTACAATTATGCTAACTTAAAGGGTTGTTTGGCTGAAAGAATTTATAGTGTTTTTGCAAGTATTTTAGAAAGTTAAGTGTTTGGTATGAAGAATTATAAATACAATATAAATTATGAATGAATTAAAAGTTTACAAGTTAGTTTATGTTGGATGATTTTAGAATTCGGTCGATTTGGCCAAATTTGATATTTATACTATTCATTAATCTAAAATGTTATTGGTGGATAGCCACTCGACGCAACATACCTAGTCTTATCGCCCACTGCCAGCCCGCATCTAGCTGCTTGCCTCCTGCCTCTTGCGGTGGTCGCTGGCCGCCACCCGGCCC
>NW_018223328.1:2921-5819 GCF_001263595.1 Phalaenopsis equestris
CCCCAATTATCTTTTGCCGCCTGCTGCCTGATGCTTGCCGCCCGCCGCTCGCTGCAAGCTGTCGCCAGTGTCGATTGTCGTTGTCGGATGTCGCTCACCAATAATACCTTATATATTTTGAAATATATTGTTTTCAATATACTTCAAACCAGCAACAAAATATAAAGTCTTGTATTTATTTTACAGTAAACTAAATAACTCTAATGTATTTCAAATACAATACATTATTTTATATTACATTCATTTTACACTGCATTGCTTTTTCACTAACTCAAACTGCCCCTAAATAAATATACTTTTGTTCATAAAAGAATTTTAATTTTGAATCCAAGCAATTCGATTAAGATGACGACAATAACAAGTCTTTATCCCACTAATTGGGATAGGCTACATGAATCTTTTTTCTCCGTTGTGTCCTACTGTGTGTCATTTTCATTTAATTCTAATAAATTAGGCTCATTTTTGTATACAACATGCCCAAGTCTTTTTAGGCCTACCTGTACCTTTCATAACATAAGTCAAATCTAAACCATCTAGTCTCTTAATATGGTCATTAGATGGTTCACGTTTTGCATGACCAAACCATCTAAGGTGATTAAGACAAATAGAATGAAAATTATTTTTGTATGGTATTTCATCCACACCATTGTGTGAAATTTGAGTAGTTTAGTTTCAATTTATACCTATCATTTGTTTAGCATTATCTCTAAAATTGCAGTTTTTTTTCAATTAAGGGTATCTTTTAATGTAGAGTGGAAAATGTAAGCGAAATACTAATTTGTGGTGTAATTATATTAGTGAGGCTGCTCAATCTCTATTACATAAATGGCTCATAAGTTAAATTTGATGTGCTCACAAGCCAAACTCGAGTCTGCCTGGATTAACATGACTTTTAAGCTAATGAGCTGATTGATTTACAAAATAATAATATAAGCTATACTTCAAATTGTAATTCAAAAGATTATGCCTTTTATTATTATTTTCTTAATATCATTTTACTGCAATAATTATTTTAATTGTTATTTTTGTCTTTTTATAATCCTTGGTAAATCTAATATAAATTTTATTAATAAATTGTCATGAGGTTTTAAGGCATGGGCGGTGCAATGCACTTTCTTGATCTTTGTATAGTAATTTTGGCTTATTTACAAGTGTTGCAATAATTTTAAAGTCATATTTATTATCTTTATCTGGCTATCAATTTGAGGATAAATGATAATAGAAAATTTTAATTTTGTTCAAGGAAACTTTCATATTATGTTCAAAAATAGGAAATAAATTTCATATTCCTATTTCAGTTTATGGTAGATGACAAGCCATTAATAATGCTTTTTTCTTTAATGAAAATCTTTGCTATGATACAGTAATCACTTATTTAACTAAATCATGATAAAAAAAATTAACCATGATCCACTGTTAGAAGTTATCCTTACGTAGAGATAGATATACTAATAATAAGTATCAATGGTCCAAACTCCAAAGATCCAAGATGTTTCTTCCATTGACTTGCCTCTAGTTTTTGGCTCTAATGTCAAATACGATCTATTCTTTAAATATAGTATGAGTCAAGGCTCTAAATTTTATTTATGCGATGTCTTCAATTGTATGGAAGGCTTTGTGGTATTCTTTAAATATAGTATGAGTCAAGGCTCTAAATTTTATTTATGGGATGTCTTCAATTGTATGGAAGCCTTTGTGATATTAGTGGATGGGCGGTGAGGGTGGTAGCCAAGTGGGGGTGGTTGGCCCATCCTTGGTAGGATGCCCCTAAACTTGAGAGCCCCTTGTTTGGGCTAAAAAATTAGGCTTTTCCAAAATGAGGTATATTTGTGTTGGTATGAGTTGGAGAAATTAGATGGTTTTATGAAGCTTATTTTAGAGTAAATGGTGAGATTCTAAAGGGTTAGATGTTTTTTTAGCACTTACACAGATGCACACACATCACATATGCAAGCCCTGGACCCAAAACTTTTTGGTTCAGAGACAAAGCTCTCAACCACTAGACCAAGGTGGCTTGCATAGCGAAAGGTTAGATTTGTGAATGGATAGATGTGAAGATTAAGTTTTCTAGAACTTAGTTTGGCTGAGAACCTTTGAAGAGGTATTTAAACTGTTTAAGGGTTGTGGTCTAGGGAATGGTCTTTAGAGGGTTGCAGAGATGCAGAGGAGTATGTAGATGTGAATTTCGAAGAGGTTGGAATGGTGATTAACAAGCAAAAGGAGGGTTAACTAGCTCTCCCACCGAGTAGTTGAAGGCTAAACACTGTGAGCTCCAATTTTGAGAATTAAATTTTTAAAATTTATTCTCAAATAATCAAGCTAATTCATTTCTAGCAAGTATTTTATGAGTATATCAATCCTAATAATTCACTAATAATTCAAATATAAAAAAAATTTAAATAAAAGGAGAGAGGGTGGAACGGCCACAGAAAGAGGTAGGGGAGTTGAAACCACATTGACAATATCAAATTCTTAAGCAAACTTGAACTTTGAATGTAATTGCAAGCTTTGGCTGGCCACCGATGTTTCCTAATCATCACACATTAAATTAAAGCAGATATAATTCTAAGGCTTTTTTAATGGATTTTTTAAAATTTTAAGTTGAAAATGCAAAACTTTAAGCTAATATTTTGAAATCCATTCTTTAAATTTAATTGCAGTTTTTTTTTTTTTTAATAGCATATCAAGGCAATTTGTTGATGCTTATTGATTATATGTTTGATGGTGCTTCCATGCTCTTAATATCCTAATGAATTTGAGCTCTTGATCTTGACCGTGTAGTGAGATTTTCATGATTAATTTGATCTCAAAGTTCTAAATTGGTCACCCTTTTAGAAGAAAGATAGGCCTTCATATATAGCATCTCTCCCATTAAGACCGTCTGGCTTGGTACAATTA
>NW_018223329.1:0-998 GCF_001263595.1 Phalaenopsis equestris
ATTTAAAATATAGTTAAAAAATGAAGTATTTTCTCGAAAATAATTTTTTTTTTTTCTAAGTGCACCAGATCATAAGAAACTCAAAAAATCACTTTTCATAATTTTCCTAAGTGCATTTAATTTAATATAATTACTTTTGTAAAAAAATACAATTTTTCTCATAAAATCAACTTTAATGCTCAAACTTAATAAAAATTTTTTCAATTTTTACACTAAGTCAACATGATTTTTCTACATACTATGAAATTGATTTTATTATTTTTTTGACTAATTTTTAATTTAAATAAATTAATACATTATATTAACATTTAATTAACTATAGAAATACACAAAATTATTCAAACCATCATGATATTTTTTCTAAACTCCTCTGACCAGAGGAAACCTTCTAAAATTTATCTCATTATTTTTCAAGTGATATTTCAATTCATATAGTTATATTGAACCAAAATGGCCCTCCAAGCTTGAAAACTAGGGTTACAAATATAGAGATGCTCTCTGACCATGGAAAAATTAGAGAACAACTCCTTTACCATGATGAACAAACCATAAAAATCTCAAGCTATGGTGAGCAATATTTAATCCCAATAAATTAAAACACCACAGAGACTTTTTAATTAATTAAAATCAAAGAGTTAATAAATAATTTTTCTTTTTCATCGACATTATTCTCCTCTGTTCACTGAGGAAGAGAGTATTTTATTTTATTATTTTATTTTTATGAATTTTTATGTAGAGTTATGGATTTTCTAAGATCTGGAATAAATTTAAATCAATAAATCCTTATTTTTCTATTTACCCACGCAGCGCCAGCGCCACCTCATCCGCTCCGAAGCCTCCACGTGGTGCTCCACCATTCAACGCGCCAGACAACTTAGCGCCTCATCAGTGCACAATTTTGTTCCATCCATTTGTCTGACGCAATCCAGAGCATCCATTTGATACACGTAGAAACAGATGACATCCATTCATCTTCCCCAATCTTCCTAACCTAAGAG
>NW_018223330.1:0-1153 GCF_001263595.1 Phalaenopsis equestris
CTACTATGATGGAAGAGAATTCATCTGAGAAATTTTTGGATGTTCAACATTCTTATGAAACTTTAAATGCTATTAACAATAGACCCAACAATCCTTATTCGAACTATTATAACCCATGTTGGAAGAATCATCCTAACTTTAATTGGAATAACAATTCTTCTACAAATCAACAATGGGCAAACAATCCAGTAAACCCATTGGGAAATTCATCCAACCAAGAAAATGTTAATTATAGACCTTCTTATCCTCCAGGATTTAATAGTAACACTCAATTTAAGGAAAAAAAGTTGTCTATGGAAGAGCTGATACTGAACATGGGTCAAAAATTTTAGAATCAAGAAAATCAATTACAAATTCAAGGAACCGCTATCAAGAATATTGAAAACCAATTGGGGCATATCGCTACTGGGCTTAGTAACCAAACATCGGGAACTTTTCCTAGTACTGTGGAACCAAATCCTAAAGATCAAGGAAAAGAATAGATAAAAGCGATACAATTACAAAGTGGAAAAGAATTGGAAACAAGAGTGCAGAAAGAAATGAAAATTGAAAAAGAGAAAATGGATACATAAAAAGAAAAGGATCATGAATACCCAGATTTAGAATATCCACTTACACCAATGAAAATTACTGTGGAGAAACCTCCACCACCTTTTCCTCAAAGATTGAAGTAACACAAAAAGGATAAACAATTTTCCAAGTTTATAGAAATTCTTAAGAAATTAATGGTAAATATTCCTTTCATAGAAGCTTTAGAGCAAATGCCCAATTATGAGAAGTTTATGAAAGATATTTTGAACAAGTAAAGGAAGTTCACTGATAATGAAATTGTTGCACTTAGCGAAGAGTGTAGTGCAATCATTCAGAAAAAGCTTCCTGAAAAATTAAAAGATCCAGGTAGTTTCACTATATCGTGTGCTGTCAGTGAAAAATTTTATGGAACAGCTTTATGTGATTTGGGAGCCATCATTAATCTTATGCCTCTATCAATCTTCAAAAGATTAGGATTAGGAGGATTAGGAGAAGTCTCACCTACTTCTATAATTCTTCAGTTAGTGGATCGTTCAGTTACTTATCCTAAGGGATTTATAGAAGATGTTTTAATAAAAGTTGATAAATTTATCTTTCCTGTGGATTTCATTATTTTAGATAT
>NW_018223330.1:2105-2726 GCF_001263595.1 Phalaenopsis equestris
ACATTTACTAGTCTTTTTGGAACTTTTGCTTTTCGAAGAATGCCTTTCGGATTATGTAATGCACCTGCAACATTCCAAAGATGTATGATGTCTATATTTAGTAAGTTAATTGATGATGAAATAGAAGTGTTTATGGATGATTTCTCTGAATTTGGAACATCATTTGACGCATGCTAAAATTATCTTGAAAAAGTTTTGGAGTTATGCGAAAGAACTAATTTTGTTCTAAATTAGGAGAAATATCAATTTATGGTTGTAGGAGGATCTGTGTTAGGGCATAAAATTTTGAAATATGGTATGGAAGTAGACCCTGCAAAAATTCAATTTATATCTAAATTAACACTCCTACTATTATAAGAGGGGTTAGAAGTTTTCTTGGACATGTTGGTTTTTACAGGCGTTATATTAAAGATTTTTCAAAAATACCAAACCTCTATGTCAACTTTTAGAAAAGGACAAGAAATTTGAGTTTAATGAAGACTGTTTAAATGCCTTTGAGTTATTAAAAGAAAAACTAATCACATCCCCTATAATAGTTTCACCTAACTGGGAGAAACCATTCAAACTGATGTGCGATGCTAGTGATTATGTTATTGGAGTTGTTCTTGGACAAAGGTATGA
>NW_018223330.1:4321-6295 GCF_001263595.1 Phalaenopsis equestris
GGAGCTGTTGAAATTGAAGATCAAAAGACTGGGAATAGATTTAAAGTAAATGGACACAGATTAAAGCCATATTTTGAGGGTAAAAGACCAAATTTTAAAGAGGTTTTAATGGTCAGTCAACCTGAATAATATCTGAATATGTCGGGTTGACGACGTTAAACCAAATGTTTTATGGGAGGCAACCCATAGTTATCTTTATTTTTATTTTTATTGCGATTATAGTGTTTCCGTTTGAAATTTTAATTAGGTTGTAGTAGTATTGAACTCTACTACTCGTATTTACCCTTGAATCATCATAAAAATTGGATCCATATAGAAAATTGGAGTGCATACGGACTAGAGCGAAACTGTGAGCCTTGAGCGCCGACGGCGGCTTTTTCCCGAGAGTCCAGACAATTAATTTTTAAGGCTTGCCGACGGCCCCATCGACGCCGCCGACGACGAGAATGGCGAGATGACAGTTTCTGGAGTTTGAAATGTCAGTTTTTGGCGGTGTTTTTTGGCGGTTTTAGGCGAGATATACTCCCTATAAACTTCCAAACTCGGTTCTTAAATTCATATTACCTAAAAACTAATTGAAACTCCACCAAATTTATCCCTATTGCTTGTAATTCCACTGAAAACCTTAGATTTTGAGTGTTCAACCGGAGAAAGTTCATTAGTTCTGAGGCCAAGTTCATTAGTTCCGAGGTGTAACGAATCTTCAACAAAGGGCTGACAAAGAGGAGATTAATCAAAGAAAGAGGATTCGTGAATCGAGGATTAAATAATCCTTCAACAGTAATTGAAGAGATGATTGTGCGACAACAATGGGAAATGTTGTGCTACACTACTGCCGCCGTAGTCGTTCCTGTGGTGAAGGAGTTTTATGCTAATTTGCATGCAATCAACCAGAGAGTCGTCTATGTGCGAGGCAGATGGATAACGTTTACTCCTGCATGGATTAATGAGTTATATATGATCCGATCGAGAATTTCCAACTTTGTCCCGACAAGAAATCTGATGAATGAGATCTACCAATTTTTTATGGATGAGGCTGAAGACTGGGAAATGAGAGAAAATGGTATGTTAGGTTCTCTGCTACACTTCTAAACCCCGTTTCTAAACACTAACACTTCTTCATTTCTACAAAACTATTACCGACAATGAGGATCGGTATAGTTACTAAAGGAAGTGTTATTCTGAATTACTGTATTCAAATGAGACTGATAATTGATATTGGATTGATAATTGTGAAGTCTATTTTGAGCCTGATCGTTCATGGATCAACTTATGGGCTTGGACATCCTTCAGTAATCTTCTTACTCTGCAGTCAATTTCAAGTATCTTATGAGAATTGGGAAAATGTACTTCTACCTTGGAAGCCTTTGGACCCAACTGAGAAGTTCTTAGCCAATGAAGATGAAAATGATATGACTATTATTGTGGTTCAATCGTCTCAGAATTCACTTGCTATTCAGCCTTTAGTTCCCGACAAGACACTAGTGGTCCTTCATAGAATCAAGAAACTGGAGAAAGAGGTACAAAATGTTATGAATGCAATTAACAATATCTCTGATTTTTTTTATCATCTAGACTAGAGGATGAAAGAGCATTTTGATCACTCTGGACATATAGAATGAAGTTTGATACGATTGATCAGAAAGATGGGATTGATAGAAGAGGACTCTAATGAAGAATTCTCATACCGACCCTTCTATAACCTCTTCGTTCATGTTCAATCGATGGGCGATATCAGAGGAGAAACAAGCACTGAATCGAAGGAGTAGTAGATTTACTTTACTATCTATAAGTCTATGTGTGTGATTTGATTTGAACTTATGTGTTTGCATTACCTTCAAATTTTGCTTTTAGATCTCAGTATAGTTGAGATTGAGCATAAAATATTTGTTTTCAGCGTTTAGAGTGTTGTGGCTTGGATTGTGATGCTGAATTGATGTATTAAGGTTGAGAAAATATCAAACTTATGTGTGT
>NW_018223330.1:7131-7855 GCF_001263595.1 Phalaenopsis equestris
AGAAAGTGGATACCGAAAAAGAAAAGGATCATGAGTACCCAGATTTAGAGTATCCATTTACACCAATGAAAATTACTGTGGAGAAACCTCCACCACTATTTCCTCAAAAATTGAAGCAACACAAACAAAATAACCAATTTTCCAAATTTTTAGAAATTCTTAAGAAGTTAAAGGAAAATATTCCCTTCGTAGAAGCTTTAGAGAAAATGCCCAATTATATGAAATTTATGAAAGATAATTTGAACAAGAAAAGGAATTTCACTGATAACGAAACTGTTGCACTTAGCGAAGAGTGTAGTGCAATTATTCAGAAAAAAGCTTCCTGGAAAATTAAAAGATCATGGCAGTTTCACTATACTGTGTGCTATCGATGCAAAAGTTTATGGAAGAGCTTTATGAGATTTGGGAGCCAGCATTAATCTTATGACTCTATCAATTTTCAAAAGATTAGGATTAGGAGAAGTCTCACATACTTCTGTAACTGTTCAGTTAGCGGATCGTTCTGTTACATTTCCTAAGGAAGTTAAAGAAGATGTGTTAGTAAAAGTTGATAAATTTATCTTTCCCGTAGATTTCATATTTTAGATATGGAGAAAGATAAAGAAATATCTATCATTTTAGGGAGACCATTTTTAGCTACTGGAAAAGTTATGATAGATGTTCAAAAAGGAGAATTAACGATGAGAGTTAACGATCAAGAAGTGACTTTTAACATTACAAAATC
>NW_018223330.1:9856-10334 GCF_001263595.1 Phalaenopsis equestris
TTCAGAAATGTCATGATTCTGAATTTGGAGGACATTTTGGGATTGATAAAATTACTTATAAAATTTTACAAGCTGAATTTTATTGGCCTACTGTCTTTAGAGATGTTTATAGATACATAAAAACTTGTGATCGATGTCAACGAGTATACAATATATCTAAGAGAAACGAAATGGCTTTGAATTTTATGTTAGAAGTTGAGATCTTTGATGTTTGGGGATTAGACTTCATGGGACCATTTATTCCTTCATTTGGGAACTTATTAATTGCAGTAGACTACATTTCTAAGTGGATTAAAGCACAAGCTTTACCTCGTTGTGATGCTAAAAATGTTTCAAGGTTTTTAATGGAAAATATTTTCACTAGATACGTAAAGCCTAGAATGATTATCCCTGACGGAGGATCCCATTTTTGGAATAGATACATTCAGAGATTGGCAGAAAAGTTAATATTATTCATAAAATTTCTACTGCCTATCAT
>NW_018223331.1:0-973 GCF_001263595.1 Phalaenopsis equestris
TATCATCCTTAGACAAGTGGTTTGGCTAAATTATTTATTCGTGAAATTAAAAGAATTATGGAAAAATCTGTAAATCCAACGAAAATGGATTGGTCAGTCAAACTTGACTATGCTTTGTGGGCTTAAAGGACTGCATAATGAACTCTTACAGGAATGTCCTCATATAAACTAATATTTGGGAAAACTTGTCACTTACCAGTTGAACTTGAGCATAAAACATATTGTACGATTAAAGAGTTCAATTATAATTTGAAAGATGCTGGTGAGAAAAGATTATTACAATTAAATGAGCTTGAAGAAATAAGGAACGAGTCTTATGAAAGTATTAAGATTTACAAAGAAAATATGAAGATGTGACATGATCAAAGGATTCTTACTAAAAATTTTCAGCCAGGGCAACAAGTTTTTCTTTATAATGCAAGGTTAAGATTATTCCGAGACAAACTTAAGTTCAGGTGGATGGGTCCATTTGTTGTGATGAAAGTTTATCCTTATGGAGTTGGGATATTAAGATCCTAAGTCTAAGAAAATTTTTAAAGTTAATGGACATAGTCAGAAACCTTATTGTCTAGGGGATCAACATAAGTTTAATGATGGAATGATGTTGGGTCAACCAGCATAAGCAATGGTTACGTCAAATTGACGGCGTAAAACCAAGTGCTTTGTGGGATGCAACCCATAGTTATCAATGTACCTTTGTTTTGAATGTTGTTTGTATGTGATTAAGAAAATTTGGGGTATTATTTTTTAGACTATTTGTGATAGTAATGATTTTAAGACTTTATTAAGTGACTTAGATATGTTAGAATGTGTATTTAGACGTTAAGTTGCTCGGTGCTAAAACAAGTACTAGCGCTTAAGCATCAATATTCAATTCTTAAGCACATGCATTAAAAACCACGTACAAAAATACAATTTCTAGAAGTTTTAACCTCCAATTGGTTAACTTAAACGTGTCATGGCAGGTTTAGTG
>NW_018223331.1:1105-1684 GCF_001263595.1 Phalaenopsis equestris
TCATGTGAGATGGATTTGAAGAAAAAGGAAGAGGCCACGAGGAAGAAATTCATTAGTCAGAGTGCACAAGAGATGTATAACGGTTTCTTAGCCGTTAGTATTGATGGAATAGCAAAAAAGATCAACAAAATTAAGGCTAGCATGACTTTACTTGAGACAAAGGTAAATGAAGTTAATGCACATCTAGAGCATATTGGATGGAAATTGAGAATGAAATTTGGCCATACTAGTTATATAAAGGAAGCGAATAAGGTGATGTATATTAAGCAAAAAAGGATTGAAGAAGATTGTATCAGAGCTCGTCACCACCGTTCGTTTTATCAACTCTATATTCCAAATGCCCAAGGAAAGACTAATGAGAGACAGGAATTTGTTCCAACAAATGAAGAATGTAATTAAGTTCTATGCTAAGATTTGCTTGTTAAGAGTTGTTTTATGTATTAGTGTTAAGTCTTGTTTTTAATGTTTATGTGATTATGTGTTTTATTGTGTAAGTTTGTTTAGTGTTTGTATTTAGGAAAATTTTCTCATCCGAGACTCTTTGGAATGAGAATTATGTGTTGAATGTTGTTTGTAATA
>NW_018223331.1:4419-6320 GCF_001263595.1 Phalaenopsis equestris
TCCAGATATAGTAATCCTTGCCTGAAAAAGAAAAAGAAAAGAAAAAGAAAAATAAAAGGAAAAGGAAAAGAAAAAGAAAAAGAAAAAGAAAAGGAAAAGAAAAGAAAAGAAAAGTTGAAAAACGGAGGAGAAGCTTGAGGATTAGAGCCTAATCAAAAAATAGTTCCACATCTGATCTTTTTAAAGTATAAGACTTGAGAAAATCTTAAGCTTAAGGATATAATATGGTAAGTAAAATTATACTTAATAAAAATTTTAAGTGAAGGAAATAAAATGCCTAAGTTCAATATTTGGAAATTCTACAAGTATTCCTGAATTAGATAGGAACTCATATTTTTCATACTTCTTCACTTTAAGGGTTTCTAAACTTTATGTTGGTCTAATTCACAAGAATTTTTTCTAAATTCGAATACTATATTTATAGAACAAAATTTTAGGAACTCCTTGTCGGCGCTAAAAGGGTTTAAGTTGGGGGGTTGTGGAGTTGTTGAGATAGATATCCCAACACCCGTTTTAATTTAATTTAATATATAATTTGGAAAAAAATAGTATTTTAGATTTTTAAAAATAAAAGACCGGATCGATCTCATATCCCCAGTAGTTTAAATAAACGAGCCAAATACCGTAAGTAATGTATTCATCCCGAAGTATAAACACACCATTTACTGGTAAGGCTCAATTAAATAAACTAAAGATTGTATGACATTCGTTAAATCCGCGAAACCATTTTTATTATAAGCTGACAAGTTCCCCTATTTAATATGAAGGATTAAATAAGATTTATATTAAGCTGGGTTTGAAAATGATTCCTATAAGGGCAAGCCCCTATAGTTAATTACATCTTAGATAATCAAAGTCACCTAAGAAAACTCTCGATAAAAGTCATGAAATATTATCTTCAAGGAGTTCAAAGGAATAGTACTTTTCAACTAGATCGGACAAAGGGGTGTGAAAGGGTAATGACTCAAATTTGGAACATTTTATTTTTGAATCCAAAGGAAGAAGAACTAGGAGATGTCATAGTTCATGAGGAGAACCTCGGTGACATCTCAAAACTATCCTATTGTTTGGCTTCAGTTTTGAAGATTAGAATTATTGAATATTTCATCCTGCCAATTTTATTAATTAAGGCTTACATTTGTGTGAGATGCTTGCACAAATAACCTGGAAGGTATGAAGATTTAGGTTATGACGAACGATAATCTCAGAATCTTAAGACGAGTTAGGGGTTATATTGTATAGTAGAACCATACAGAGGCCTAAAGATAAGTTGAGGATTTATTTTGCATAAGAAAACAACCTCGAAGTCCTATGGATTGTTGTTTAATTCTAAGAGAAGATATGCTGTTGTAGATCCTCTTGTTCTTGTAGATCGTTATCGTACATTGCTGCCCAAAAGAAAGCTCCAAGCTCCTCGATGAAGTAACAGGTTTTAGTTTTATAAATGTCAATTGAGGAGATGAGAAGAATATCATGTTTTAGAAGTCATGTTTTCTAGTGTGTCAGGTCATGATGTCAAATCAATTATTTCTTAAGGTTATGGTTATTTAAATTTTATGGGGGATATTAAAGTTTATTAGAGCGACACCGGTTATGATCCTACGGTTCCCTCGTTCGGGCACCACTATTTTCTTTCAGATTCACTTAGTGCAAATGAATTTACTAAACTCAACTTAATGAGTTCCATACTTTCATTTAGACCATGGGAAATCTCATTAGCAACCATAGGTTACCTCTTCCGAGGTATTCCCAATCATCCGATAAAGACATTTTAATTTAGTTGCAATTTTGGTTTTTGTGATTAAATTTTAAGTTATCTTATATTTTGAATATTGTGGCAGTGAATTTTATCTTGCTTGATTTTTAAATTTTGTTTTGATTTCAGTTTTGTGGCTATCCTA
>NW_018223332.1:0-1796 GCF_001263595.1 Phalaenopsis equestris
TTGGATTACTTTGTTTAATTGGCTTTGGGTTGAGCACACAAAAATAAACAAATTCAAGCTACTTTAACTTACTATTGAGTTAGTTCAATTCTTAACAGCTCTATAAAATTGACATTTCAATCTTTTGTTGAGCTCAACCTACAGAGATAAATTGGCTTAACTCAAACCCTATTTTAGTGATAATAACATATACATTTTGTCCCTTGGTTCTCTTTTTTCATTAGCTATTCCATCTTACTGAACTAAAACTTTGATTGTGATTAATTATGTGGATTGGACAACTTATTCATAAACAAAAACATCAAGATAAAACAACAAATTTCTTATAACTTTCTTTCTAAGGGATTTGCTTGAGCTTCTTTTATTTTCTAGGGAAATGGATCCAGCCATGAATTGTTGATCTAAATGGGAAGTTATGATGTTGATAGGAGAATACAAAAATGTGAGAAAGCTTTGAAAAACCAAGGATGAATATTTGTCCTTCTAATCTTTGAAAAAAATGAAGTTGAATGTTCAGTAAGTTGTTGTGAAGGAAAAAGGAAGTGGTTATTGCAAAGTTTCCATCTATAAGTGATTTTTCTTAAATCACTTCTCCCATGACAAGATACCAGTCATGATTCAATTTTGCCAAGTTCATCGTGGATAGAAACAACCTTTTATTATTATTATTATTATTAATTATTATTATTATTATTCTTTGAGAATGGGATAACTTAATTATATGCAATTTGAGCTACTTAACTAAACTTATAATCATAATTGTATTTAGACAATCATTACTTGACACATTGATACATCTAAAATATATAGTATTTTTAGACACATTTTTTATACCTATTTTTGAGATATTCGCTTTAATGGAATGCACGCTTTAATGAAATGTATTTATTTGTTTTTCTTTCAGGTATAAGTAAAAAGTTGAAAAATACTAAAAAGAGTGAGAAGGATCAAATTGGGAGCAAAAATGTGAAATTTGTGCAAAAGTGTTTTGGCGCCTAAGCACCAGATCCGGCTCTTAAGAACTGGTGAAACAAAGAAGGCCTTGGAGAATACGTCGAATTTGGACGCAATTTGAAGAATTTCCAAGGCACCTCTTGAGAAATTTATAAAAGAAGGAAGTTGAGACATTTGAAGGGGGTGCTTGAAAGTTCTAAAAAGATTTTGAAGAGGAGTCCTGAGAAGTTTTGAGAGATAGTTTTGGAGAGATTTGCAGGCACCACACAAATTTACTTTATCCTTTTTGTTTTTAGTTTATTTTGAGAGTGTATATAGGGAGTAAGAGTGTTGTAAAAGAGAAGAGCTTCAAAGAAACTTCAAGAGTTGGGTGGAGCATTTGAGATAAGTTTTTATCTTTTGGTTTTAATTGAGACTTCTTGTTTGTTTGACAATGATTTCTACTTTTAAACTGAAGTGTGGTGTTATTTTCTCCTTAGATTCTGAGTAGTTTTCCTTATCTCCCCTTTAAAATAATAAGAGATTAAAAGTGTTGGATAGAAGTTGTAGAGAGTATTGATCTTTAAAGTTGGAAGAAGTTGTGATGATTTAAATCTTGTACTTCATTTACTTCTTGATTTTCATTTACTTCTTGATTTGTTGATTTGATCTATCTAGATGTTAAAATTTGTTGTGAGATCATGTTAGAACTGGGATGGTATTGTCTCAATCAACAAGTGGAGAGAATCACATGAGGTTGTATGAATGAGAATGTAATTCATATGATTTAGTGTAAATAAATAAGGAAATAAACTTTGAAGGGTGTAGAGTTAGAGGACTTTAAAGTGACAGTTTAAAGCCCC
>NW_018223332.1:1891-7825 GCF_001263595.1 Phalaenopsis equestris
TAGCCGGTCTTTAGAATTATTCAAACTTTAAATTAACCAATGTTCTTTACAGCATCTCTAGTAAGGGTAAAAAATATTATTGCTTCTATTTGACACAACACAATTAGCTTACTTCCACAACAAAATTCCTATACTTATTACTGATTCATGATAAGGAGAAAGATATTTTCATATCAAGTGATTTTCTTTTACATAAAATCAAGTTATCTTTTTTAATTGTTATTATTTTGTCAAAATATCAAAAATACCAAAAAAAAGAGATTTAAATTTTAATACTTTGAAAATATCTATAGTTTTAGTAATTGTCTATAATAGAAAGTTTGCAGTTCAATAGTGCATATTACATAATTTTCCCATGGGTTCGATATTCGGGGCTTAATCAAAAAGTCTTATAATACTTGATAACGATATATATACTTGCGTAGTATCCCAATATAAAAATTGAAGAGTTATTCTTATTTTCTTCAGGATCAAGTTTTTGGTTCTGTTGCAAAGTAAGGAAATATAAGTAAAAATTATAATTAAAGTCATTGTTAAACTGTCACATATAAACAACCGGGATCACACATTAAATCCTTAAGCATATTAATTAAAAGCTAAATTTACAGTAAAAATTTCTGCACTTTGATGACAATAATAAGATAAAGTATAATTCATATTATTTAAAAAATCACTTATATATACACATATCAGAAAGAAAAATACTAACGTAGTTGGTACCGACATAATTCATAAGTAAACTACTAAATATAATTAAAAATAATTAATTAACAAAATGAAAATTAAGGAATGGGTTATCATAACACATCACAAAGTATCTAAATATCTTACATAATGTATGATTTATTACTAGTAATGCCTCTTTTAGCATTTTGATATGTATGATGCAAGAATTTCATAAAAATAATGGTCTGAATACTCACTCATCTAACAATTGCAAAAAAAAAAAATTGCTATCTTTGTGAAAAAAATTATAAGCAAATAAATTATGAACCAAATAATGATCATCATGACCAGGGGTACAGAGTCATAAGCTATGCAAGAAAAATGTTCCTTTAGCAAAAGATCTATTTTGTTACACCCTATCTAAACCTATTCAAAAATTTTAAAGAGTTGTTACCTACCACAAAAATTAATTATGTGTGTTTTACATGTTAGTTATGTGATTAAAATGAGAGTTTATGGCATATATTACTCTTTTTATTATAATTATGACTAATGTTAACATAGCTAATATTATTGTTATTAATTTATATAATTAAGAGTGTCAAGGAAAAATTTTATCAAGTTATATGTATAATGGAAAGCTTAAGAACATTGTAATTATTCTATGCATACATAGACATATAAATATATAAGATAATTTCATAGAATGTGATTAATTAGGAGTTAATGTCACTAAAAAATGGAGTGTATAATTTATATGTTTGAAAAGATTTATTTGAGTTAGGTACTTTCAATTATCCTAGTAAAATTATTTTGATTCCAAATAAATACATACTTAATGTTTTTTTAGATATTACATAAAATCATTATAAATAAATTATTTTAATATGAATGCATATAAAACTTATGATCAAGTAATCCAAGTGATTATTTATTATAAAATTAATATGAATTTTGAATAATTATATTTTTGTTATAATTATGATAAAAGTCATAGAAATAATTAATTTACAAGAGATGCTTAAATTAATTATTTAATTATCTTTTGTTTGTTTGTGGTGTAAAGTCATGTTTTGTATGAATTTTCTTAATTTAATATATGCGGATCTATATACTTGGGAGGAGAATTCTTTTTTTAAATAATGGCTAATGTATTGGATTACCTATGTTCTCCATTTGTTTGGTGAATCAGTATTCAACAGGATAAAAATATATATTTTATTGTTAAGAGCATATTCCTTGGCATTTATTTGTATGCTTTAATTACTCATAATAAGTTGTTGAATATACTTACATATAATTTTAATATAATGTAATATTTAGCTTTGCCATACTGTTTACTACACCATCTCCTTTTAAGTTTATATACATCACTTTTAATGATGAAATATAACTATTGCCATTATAAATAATGAACTATATGATATGTAACATAATATGATGATAAAATTTATAAATTCTACACATAAGAACATTTAGTTTAATAAAATATTTTTATAATATATTCTTGTATGTATGATGTGCGTATTATTAGTTAAACACTTTTGGATGTTGGTCCATAAATTGATGAGTGTTTTGTATATCATTAAATTCTTGTAAGATGGTAAAATTTTACCAATCTATGGTTCTTCATTGTTTAACTATAGATAATAAATAAATAAATATAAAATTTTTAAGAAAATGACCTATAATCCATTCATGATTATATGTTTTCAATTAAATGATTATAAGTTTAAAAATCACATCTTTTATACAATGTTAATAATTATTATGAGAAGATATTTATAGTTATCTTTGCTTTTTAATTATTCATATTAATTTATGTCATTTGTCTTATCATTTATATTTTAATTAATATATTTCACAAACTAAGTTTTTTTTCCTACAATATTTATTATTTTATAATTTATAGCTTATTAATTTTGTATCATCTAGTGGAGATTTTTTAGACCCATGCTTTAGTAATATAATTGAAAATGTATTAAAGGTAGAGGTAATTTATTTAATTCAATAATGGTTAAATTTTTAAATGAATCATTATAGTGATTTAATTTTGTTTTATTTTGGTTATTGAAATAGTAGGTGTTATAGGATTTACATACTCAGTGATCTAATTAGCGAGAAAATATTTTTTTTTTGAATTATTTCTTTTTTTTTTCTCCCACCTACTTTTTAGGTTCTTATGATTTACTTATATGTTTGGTGATGAGGTGTGGTATTTTTTATAGTCTTTAAAGAAAATTTTCTTGTAAGATTCCATCGGTGACTAATTTAGGTATGACAAAAAAGATAGGCTTTAAGGACTTAATGACATTTTTGAAGTGACTATCGACTCACTTATTACAAAGAATGGAGTTTATCTTTAATGTTATGGAAGAGGCCAAGAAGGGTGAATTTTAACTTAGTTCACATCCAGATGTCTAAGTTAAATTAAATTTTCCACTTCTTTGGTAACCAAGGATGCGCCTTTATGTGAAATTGCTTCAATGATTGATGCTTAGGAGACAAATAGAGCAAATAAGATAAAAGAGAAGGTTTCACACTCTTATTGTTTGAGGTAATTTATGTTAAGATTTAAAAATAACAAAAAAAGTCATACATCTATCATAACAAGAAAGATCAACAAAAGGATGATAGTGTTGATTTCCAAATAACCAAATAATATGATGACTATGGTTAGTTTCTTGTTCTTACAGTGCCTACATAATTATTTGGAGAAGTTTTCACATAATGATCTACATTTATTAGCGATGAGGTGATTTTGAATTAACGTAGAAAATTCCTTTCATTATGGAAAATGATCATAATAGATTAACAACTAAGAATATTAACTTAAGTGCTGAGTTGGACCACAATGGCTAAGAGAATTGAGGATTATGAATCACTTTAAAAGTGAAAGAAGACATTTTAATGGATTCACTAAGTTTTAGGAAAAATTCAAACGAATGTTATAAAAAAGGTATATGCCAAATTGTTTGGCTTCCAAAAGAGGTATGAAAAATCATTTAGTAACTTTAAAAGAGCTAAATGTTAAATTGTTGGGTAATAAAAGCACCTTAAGTTACTTCTCAACCAAGTCCAACGTCTAAAAAGAGAAATTTTCGGACTTATGTTAAATTGAAAAGAAAAAAGATGTTGAGTTAGAGAATTCCTTAAAAAAGTTTAAAGAACATAATGCATAAGTTTCCAACATTAATTAATTCATTAATTCTATTGAGTATGATGATAAGATTCTAAATAAGAATTGAAAAAGAATTGTCTTTTTCTTGGATGTCTTGTCAAATCAAATTACAATAAGTTATGTGTAGTGAGAATTTAGCTTCTTATATTTTAATTCCATGAACTAGTTTAGCAAAGGGGAGTTGAAAGGGATACTTATCAAAAGATGAGCATTTGAGGCTCTTCAAAGGATGAATCGACTTTAATTTTGTATTATTTTACTTCTTTTTTCTTATAAAGTTTACTTTTTTTATTATTCTTTTTTACCTCATTAATGAATTCTTCTCTATTCGGACTACTATTTCTTTCTAGTTTTATAATCTCATTGAATTACTTAAGCAAATACAAATAAGATGGGCAAGAAATAAATTGATTAAATACACAATAAATATACTATTGAACCTTCAAAATCTTATTAACTACATTATTACCATGAATGTTGCAAAGTCTAAAATAATTGAGATTTTGTGAAGTAAAACTAATAAGAATATAATGAATAGTTCATCGTACTATAAAGCATTACTTGACTAATTTTAATGGTGTAATTTTTTATAATTCATCGCCTTCTGTAGGCCTTATCTCACACCAAAGTTTTTTTCTTGACAAGATAACCATCAATGACTTACCACCTATAAGGGAATTCACTCACTCAATACTAGTATAATTAAAAAAAGGAAGTACAAACTTCAAGGTCTAATTAGTCAACCATTAGGAACTTTGATGCTCAATATAATGCTTGACCTTTATGGTTATGTCGGTCGCCAAATTGAGAAAAAGATATTTAATTATATATAATTTTTGTAAGTACGAGATCGAATCAATCTCATATAGACAATAGTTTAATTAAAAGAGTACAACACCGCAAGTGACGTACCTATCCCAAGGAATATACACGTTACTTGATAGTGAGACTCGATTAAATAAAATTAGGAATTTATGACATTCGTTTTAGTCTGCAAAACATTTATGTTGACCGACAATTTTCCCTTATCTAATATAAATGATTATAGAGGGTTTATATTAAGTTGGGTTCTAAAGTTTCCTATAAGGGCAAACCCCTATAGTTAATTTCATCTTAAATGACCGAGGTAGCCTAAAAAAACTCTGGATTTAGATCAGAAAATATTGTCTTCAAGAATTTCAAAGTTTAGGACTTTTAGGGTCGGAAAAAGGAATATCCAATGAGAAAAGATCAAGTTTGGAACAGTTATTACGGAATCTAATGGGAGAAAATTAGGGGATGTCATGGATCATGAGGAGAACCTCAGTGACTTCCCAAGTTATCTTATAGTTTGGCTTCAATTTCGAGAAATTATAATTAAATGTTTCATCTTGTCAATTATTATTTAGGACTTAAATTTGCATGATATTGTCATACAAATATCATGGAAGATAGGAGGATTTATGTTGTAACGAACGAAAACCTTGGAACCTAAAGCGAGTTAGAGCTAATATTGCACAATATGATTGCACAAAAGTCTAATCATGAAGTGAGGTTTTGTGTCGCACAAGGCATACAATCTCAAAATCCCATGACTTGTTATTTAATTCTAAGTAAAAATTTGCTGTTGTAGATCCGGTTTGATATTGTAGAATGTCGTCCTCTTTCTGCTTCGGCTTGTTCCGAGCTCCTCGTTGAATTGAAAACTCCAGGCTCCAGGTTTAAGGTTTAAC
Source organism: Phalaenopsis equestris (assembly GCF_001263595.1). Lineage (NCBI taxonomy): Eukaryota > Viridiplantae > Streptophyta > Magnoliopsida > Asparagales > Orchidaceae > Phalaenopsis > Phalaenopsis equestris. The sequence goes on from NW_018223332.1 coordinate 7,451, forward strand.
AGTTTAAGTGACAAGTTTTGTTGTTCAAGCATTATTGGGGGAGTTAAAGTTGATTAGAGCGACATCGGTTAAGATCCCACGGTTCCCTCATTCTGCTATCATTATTTTCTCTTGAATTCACTTAGTCAAAACGAGCTGTTAAGCTCGTTTAAACTGACGAGATCTCGTTAGCAACCGTAGATTACTTCATCCGAGGGACTCCTGTAAATTTAAAAGTACGAGTTATGTTATTTGTTGTTTTGAAAAGGTAAACTTAATTTTAAAAAACATATTTTTTGTATTTTTCTCAGTTTTGATTTTAGTTTTGCAGGTAAAGTAAATAAATGATGGCAGAAAGTGCTGTAAAGTAAATAAATAGAATTGCAAATGCATAAA
>NW_018223333.1:0-778 GCF_001263595.1 Phalaenopsis equestris
GCAACATAACACAATTTGATTTAATTTGCAAAATAACAAACTAGATTTGGAAGGGAGATGTGAAGTGTTTAAGACCTAGTGCAGGACCCATTTAGTAACACAAAATGCCTAAGTGGAACTAGTCCACCAACACACCCATTGGGGTCCGACCCCACATGAAGATTTAAAGAGTCCTTAATGGCCTCCTGAATACCTTTGTTCAAAGGTGATTGAACAGGCAGTCCTGAAGTCCAAAGAGTTGACCGTACTTTCGTAAGACAGAAATGGGTAAAGTATGTCAACGAAAGAAGGGTAATTTGGTCCAAGAGGGACATGGACACATTATCGATATATGAAGATAGTACTTCCCTGATTTAAATGGAAAGAGAAACTTTTCCCCAGTGGAGTCACCAGAAGTGTCGACGCTATTTTTGTTGAAGAGTTGCCTGTAAGAAGTTGTCGGTCACCGGAATCGAAATCCCGTCACCTGGTTCGGAAGGACATTTTAATGTTTAGAAAAATATGAAATCAAACTAACCCGATAATTTTCATAGTTTAAATGAAAGAGCGTTGTATCTCAAACCCTGTATCTATTCCAGAGTATAAACACAAGACTTGAGGATGAGACTCAATCAAATAAACTGAGAAATATATGACGTCCATTTGGTCTGTAAAACCAATTTATCTGCCGACAATTTTCCCTAATTAATATGAAGAATTAAATAGATTTATATTAAGCTGGGTTTGGAAATAGCTTTCTATAAGGGAAAACCCTTATTGTTAATTACATCCTAAATGA
>NW_018223334.1:0-10795 GCF_001263595.1 Phalaenopsis equestris
ATATATGTATATATATGTATACATCTATATATATATACATATACATATATGTATACATCTATATATGTATACATATACATCTAGATATGTATACATATATATACATTTATATATATACATAGACATATATGTATACATCTATATATATATATACATATACATATATGTATACATCTATATACTCACTCACTAATAGGGATCCTCCACCACTTACAAGTCAAAACAAAAGTTAATAAAACAAAGTAACCCGTACGAAATTTATGACCGAGCATATATAAGTATACCCAAATAAAAAATTATTGCTTCCAAAAAACAATAAGAGAAATAAAAGTTCAAACTTGTAGCAAATAGATAGTGGGAACAACTCAAAATGTTGTTCTAGTAGTTTCAAAACTGTCCAAAGAAATTTCTTGAGGTTGCGAACCACCATATTTTGAGAATCGGGATTTAAAGATGCCGTAAAAACCTCCCAGCAAACTCCAAACCTTCCAACCTGCAAACCATAAGAGCTCTATGAAAAACAGAAAAAATCATGCTTCACTCTTATTCCCCAAAGAAGCAGTGAAGCAAAAGTGTCTAAAAAAACCGCAGTCAAACTATGTTATATTCGAAACACGCCAGGCCTCATAATTTTCCACCACCATCTAAAATTCTCATAGCAAATTTATGCGGCCAATATTACCGAAATCCAAACCAAACAATTAAGTTAGGCCTCCTCCACTTCTAGGGAAAAATAATCACAAGTATCAATTGAACCCACGCCCAAAGAGGCATTGAGGCTATTTTGGAGCTCTAAAAATAGGTGTGAGGCCACCCATCAAACAATATATTTTAGCGGCGCATACCAACCTCATATTGCCATAATCTTCATTAATATTCCATGAAAATATAATATGGCAGCAGGAAAAAAAAAATTGAAAACCTTTCACAACTTTCATTTTCGACAAGACGACAATTTTCTATCTCAAAAAATAACCACATCCATTCCAGATTCTCTCTTAAGCCGTAGCTGAAAACTTATTAATTATCTCAACTATTTTTCCTTTGAGGCATTCATAACATGCGAATAAAACCATCTCTTATAAAGAAAATGTATTGAGTCTGAAATAAAATCGTCAAATATCTCAAAAAATAACTCTCAAAGCCATAAAAAAAGAGAAAAATTTGCCAGTTTCATAAAACAAACCAAAAATTTCTCCATAAAATTCCAGCAATATATCAAAAAGGCAAAACCTGAGACCCAAATCATGGCCTAATGAAAGGCAATTCCATAGAGTCTCCCCACAATAGCCAATTCCATAGAGTCTCCCCATAGAGTCTCCCCACAATAGCCGTTTCAGATGAGAACCAAGTGAGACACCTACAAATAATAGTTCCTCATTTTTACCCCTCCCAGCCAACCAATCCGTCGTGGAATTGTCTTCTCGCAAAATATGTGATAAGCGAATAGAAAGCTTGAGTTTTTCAATAAGCATCCTAATTCTATTCCAAACAATCATAGCATTCCACTTTGGTATAATATTCATATCAAAATCCTTATAAAGATTAACAGAATCAGTCTCAATAATCAAATTGGAGAATTTAAAAGAGATAGCCACCTACAAAGAAAGTAAAAGAGCCCAACATTCGGCCTCAAAAAGGGATGAGGCAACAATCGGAGTAGCAAAAAAAACACCTGCACATGCCTGAATGATCTCTAAAAACACCACCAGCTCCACCAGCCTGGGAAGTCCAACTTCCATCAATATTTACTTTGATCCAACTCCTAGAAGGGGGTTGCCACTTTATCAAATTGACCATCCTACCCACCCTTGATTGGTGTAAATTACCATTGAAACCCAAATTACGGCAAGCCCGGAATAAATAAGCAAGAATGAAAGAAATCCTAGAAGGGGGTTGCCACTTTATCAAATTGACCATCCTACCCACCCTTGATTGGTGTAAATTACCATTGAAACCCAAATTACGGCAAGCCCGGAATAAATAAGCAAGAATGAAAGAAACTATATTTGTAGAGACCAAACCTTAATTTTGATACTTATGATCATTCCTTGCCACACAAATAAACCGAAGTACCAAAAAAGGGAAGCTATCCAATTTAGAATCCATCCTATCTGCAGCCCTCCACTTGAGTGGGTAGCTTCCAATGTCATTACAATCAAACCAATTTATATAAAAATGTTTTCCTAGTGTATTCCAAATTTCTTTAGCATATAAATAAAGGAAAAAAAGATGCACCTTGATTCCTCTTCATGCTTACATAAGTGACATTGTGAAGCAAATTTCGGCCCTTTAAGTTCAAGAATATCATCAAAAGGAAGCATGTTATGAAAAAATCTCCATATGAAAAAAGAGATGGAGGAAGTAAGAAAAGTATTCCAAATAACATTCCCCCACAGCCATTTGTCAGTCATAAATATAAAGATTTGAATACAACAACTTCGATGGAGAGATAATTGAAGTATTTTTCTATATAGGGGTATCTTTATCTTCCTTCTTTATGGGAATTTTAGCCACTATAGCAGTTTTATTACCAATTAGAGACATTAATTTATTAATATTCCAATTTCCATCCAACCATACATCAGACATAAGCATCTTATTATTCTGAGGATTGATAACAGATACATCCTTATTCTCTAAACCCCAATTATCATGCCAAAAGGAGATATTAACTTCACCCATGTCCCAAAAAATAAATTTGCTCGCAACCTCTCTAGCTTTTAAAATTGTTTTCCAAATCTTAGAATCTCCAATTTTCCATTGAACAATAGCCGGATTTGCAGAAGTACAATATTTGTGATGAAAAAAATGAGCCCATAACGAAGTATTAGCACGAAATTTAAACCCAATTTGCACATACTAATATCAGAGATTTGTTTCAAACTCTTAAAACTAAGACCCCCAGCTGAGCAAGGCTTGGCAATTTTCTCAAAGATGGCCCAATGCTTTCTAGATTGATTACCCGACCAAAGAAAACGGTTAAATAATCTCTCCAACTGGATCTGAGTACTTTTCTTAAGGTTTGGGATAAGAAACTAAACGAGTCATATAAAAAGCATGAAGAATATTGCAAACGATGAAAGTAAGAAATACTTCAACAAATGTTTGAATGATTTACTAACTATTACATACAAAAAAAAGAAAATCTAAAATAACTGCTCAACTGAAACATATTATAGAAAACGAATTAACATGCAATTAACTTGAATATAATTATCAAACAAAACCTACATCAATTTTGTATAAAAGAAAAAAAAATAATCACTATGTTTTGACATCATAATTGAATGATATGATTTAAGAGAAGAGACACAAGCTGCATATAAATACTTAATTTTCTAGCATTTTTGTCGCAATATGTAATGGTAAATAAAGCTAGTTAACTCATCAAATGTTTCACCGGGTATCTTTGACAAAATTAAATTTGTGATTCCCTATCATTATTTCCTTTTTAATCTTCAAAATGAAAGGGTTGATTTTCATTTCATCATCAAACTTATGAGTGAAATTAAGCAGAGCTAAAAAAATATAACTTCTAAATAGCTTGACTATTGTATTAAAAGTAAAACTCAAAATTTTCCAATACCAGTCATGATACTAAATCACCCAAGATATCACTACACAAATTTATCTTTACCTGAGTTCAAGCTCCTCTAGATACATATCAAATCAACCAACAACAAGCACAAACAATAGTAGATATCTCAATAAAAAATTGTGCTTCTAACCCTCCAACAATATTGCATAAAATTAATAGGAAAATACACCTACCCAATCCAATTAAACTAGTTTCAACTTCAATGCCATCGATTTGGTTATAAACATGAGATTCTCTGTCTTTACCTAAATCTAGGGCTAGAAGAGAGAGGGGAAGAAATAAGAGGGATACCTTCCTCAATGCTTCAGGTAGGAGCAGAGGAGGAGAAAATATGAGAGTTTTGAAGGTCTGTATATGCCACGATCAAGTCGTTGCCCTCCCAACTAGCTCTAAAAGCCTCCGCGTAATTTTCTTTCCTGCGCATGGATTGACGAAGGTGAATGCACAGAGCAAACATAGTTCAAATCAGGTAAAATGAAGAGTTTTGTATTCCTTTTTGGTAACATTAAAGTTTTAGTTCTATATATGTAATATTTAAGGTTTAGCTTTTCATGTATGTAAGAACCCCTAAAGTTTAATAGATGTGATTGTAAAAACTATTTCTTTGTTTAAAAATTAGCTATACTAATAATTGGCTGAAAAGGAAGTATCTTTTATTTTGGGGTATCATGTGCATACTATCGAATTCCTATGTATTATGTATCTGACGCCTAAAGTTTAATTTTTTCAATTAGGCCGTAAACTGTTTTTAGTTTAACTTAAAAAAGTAAAATATATTTTTAATATATATATATATATATATATGTATATAATTTTTTAAAAGTAACATTGACCGAACCGATCTCATACATATTTTAGTTTAAATAAACGAAATTGTCTATGTAAGACATACACTGCACTAGGGCTGTCAAAACGGTTTGTTGTTCGCGAACATCTCGTGTTCAGCTCGTTAATTTCGTTCGATAAGTTAACGAGCCGAACACGAACTAAGATGTGTTCGTTCGTGTTCGGCTCGTTTTGGCTCGGAATAATACTCATCATGTAATTAAGAAAATAGAATAAAAATTGCTAAATTATATTCAAATGATGTTTTAATATAAATAATAATTTTTAAATCTTGTTCAAATTCTTATTGTCTTATGTCTTATGACTACATGATTAGACTACATGATTAGTATTATTAAAATGACTCTTTGCTCTTGAACAGCCGAACACGAACACACTTTTTGAGCTCGAAATATAAACAACCCGAACACATGCTCGTTTACACCCCCTCCAATTCACTGCGTAAATAATATAAGCATGCCTTATATCTCTCGTGACTTTCATATAAGCTTTATAAAACTATCTGAGCTTATAATTGTCCGTTTATTGGAGTTCTTCTTCTCTACGGCAAAATCTTGGCCTCCTCGAGCCATGGCGGGACGAGAGGTACTGATGCTTGAGGCCCCGCCGGACCCTTCTCGAGAGGGCTGGTCTGTGATAAGCCAGAAGGAGTTCATCGACGCGCTGCCCTACATTGATGACGACTATGGCGATCCCAGGGTGAAGGCGGAAGTAGACATGCTTGTCGAAGCCGAAATGCGCAAGAGCGTCAAGAAGCCGGCCGATTTCCTCAAGGATCTCCCTCCCCTTCCCAACTTCGGCTTCGAGGTCGGACAATCACCTATTTCTTTTTCGTTTAGCAAATCAATGGTTAGGGTTTTGATGTAGAAAGTTTTATCTGGATGCTGATTTTTTATTTGACCTTAATTCTATTGCGAGTGTTTGGTACGTTACGAGCTGGCTTCTTAGTTTAGTTCTCGTGTCAAAGTAAGTCAAGCTGTGTTTCGTTTGAAGGAATTAAGTGGAAAGAAAATATTATCTACGTCGCAATTACATTTTTTAATTTTTGGTTTGGTTGTAGTTTACAGGCAGAATTGCTTCCGCTGCTTGAAAAAATAACTAGCTGTCTGGGATTTGTGATAGATGAATTATGTTCTTGCCCAAAAGCTTGATGTTGAATTTGTTGAATTCTTTCTTTTAGTTCATGGCCTGGCTAGTGCTAATCTGTTGATGTTTTTTCTAGTCTTATTTAATTAGAGTGTTGAATAACAAGATCGAGAAGGGAAACAAGTTATTCATAGATGAATAAGCGAAGAGATTGGCATGCTTGAGATGCACAGAAAATGTACAGTAGGATACATCGGAAAGTTACATTTTGTGCTTGTGAAGTGCTGTGGCTGTCCCCATTATGTTATTATATTTCAATGATGCGTGAAGGTGATCTTTATGTTGTGTTGTCATATAATGAAATTCCATTTTCATATATTCCACATTTGTATTTAAATATGTTTAAGGATTGGATATGGTGACAAAAGACAATAAGAGAGTTAGAGAAAACACTGCAACAGTATAAACAAATAATAGATGTGTTCTCATTGAAAATAAAAAATAAGAAAAATTCTAAGCTATCTTCTGTAGAAAAACTCACTACTCTATGGAAGTACAATGCATATTAAATATGATAACATGTGCAGAAAATAATGTTAAAGTTACTTACAATACGGGAAATCTATAAGAGTGTAATAGTGTGAATACACATACAAGAAGGAGATTTAATACTTTGATAAAACTAAAGATAGATTAGAGGGTCTGGATGCTTAACTTGTGTTTCAATTATTTTTTTCCAAGGCATATGCTAGACGTTTTTTTTATTAGACTTGACATGCGCTGAGTTTATATAAGGCATGTTAATGTCGGACCTGCAGCCGGCTTGCAGATGACTTCTAGACTTGTCCATTCATTCTAGCTTGATGCATTGTCTTAATTAAGATTATCAGTGTATTTTATTTGAATCATTACATTACAACCCTGTTTGTTTTGATACCTCTAAATATAAGTTTAGATTGAGGTTAGCACTAATATATTCAAAGTTAAAACTAGAGTGATGCATTATCTTAATTAAGATTATCAGGGTATTTCATTTAAATCATTACAATTTTTGTTTTAATACCTTTAAGTACGAGTTTAGATTGAGCTTTGTGCTAATATATTTGACTTCAAAGCATTATAATGTTAGTGGTGGTTTTAGAATCATCCCATGCTTGCTAGAGAGTATGATCGTGTAAGAGCCGGAAAGCCTCCGACAACTTTGGAGATGTCTCGTTATGGGTTAGAGCCTCCCCCGCTGAATAAACGTAATGATGTGACTGCTTGGAGGCAAGCTGTACGAAATGGTCAAAGTCTACTACAACATCAAATTATACGGTGAGTTTTTTCTATAACTCTTTCAAATGATTATTGTTTTCTGTGATTTTACAATAATGTTTGTAATTTTTGCTAATATTGTGAACTATGTAATTTATGTATTTACTCGTCTCACACCTAAAATTTTATATTTACACACATAGCACTCAAATCCTTAGTATCACATAAAAAATAGCATTATCATCACTTTTTAAAAGTGAAATATACCTTTTCATGCACAGGATTAAAACACCAAAATGCTATGTATGTAAAAATTAAAGTTTAGGTGTGCTATATGTAAATACATAAGAATTGTGTGCTAGATATGTAATTTTTTCCTATTCTTTTTTCTGAAAAAATTTCAACTGAGGGAGCTTCTATGACATCTATAGGTGTCTTAATTTTGGTTGTAAAATATGGGAAAAATGGGTAAGTGGCAAATAGGTGATTGATTTGGCAATAAATGGTGACATAGCTGAGTAGAATGAAAAGGGTGCATCGATTAGAGCCTTGTTTGAGTAGTGTGGATGATTGTTTGTTGTCTGAACTATTTCAATAAATAAATTTTTTTGAGAAAAACAATTGTGCTGTAACATGACCTGGTTAAGTGAATTGCAGTGTAACAAAACTTGATTAAATGACAAAAGATCGACGTAATTATTTATTAGAAAATAATATTAATTTTATTTATCTTAAAATTAATTAATGAATTAAATAAATTACTATCAATTTTCATGAACTTAAATTGAAATTAATAAAAGTTGTAGTGTTATTTATACAATAATGATAAGCTTTTTTTATAGAAAGAAAGTTTGTAATATTCATTATTCAAAAGCAGATGATGATTGGAGGTATAATACATAATATTTGAATTATTTTGGGTAATATCAAAATGGCTTAGAGTTACTTTTGTCTTAAAAAAATTCAACATCTTTTTGAATAATATTGTATTTTTAGAATGCATGCTTGTTTATCTTTATCACCATTTTTATTTTTAAGCTTTTGCACATTAGAACTTTTTCGTACGACAATTAACATAACTTTTACTGAACACTTAAAAATTGATGTGCTATCTTAGAACACATAATTGATTGACAAAAACCATAGCCAAATGAGGCCTGAATTTTATGTTGAAACATGATGGTGATGTGTGTATTACGAGTAGTAGGGGGTTTAACATGGGCCCAAGGAATGAGGTAAAATGCCTTGGTTAAATCCTTGCCTATTGTAGGAATGTGGCTATATTGGAAAGCAATTTTCATTGATAAAGCCACATAGATATATTTGTTACGATGATTTTTAGAATCAATAGTGAATTTGTTTTGCATAAGTTGTTTAGTGAGGCCTTCAAGAGAAGAAGATTGGGTAATCTATATCCAAATTGAATGGTCTAAATGTTGATGTTGGCTAGTCATAAGATATGAGCTTGTATACGTTGCATTCTTCATTACTCGTCATCGAATCTTGTGTTTCTTTTGGTCGTGCTATTGGTGTTGAAAATTAAAATCTATATTTAGAACTAGTTGATAATGAAGTAATTAGTCTTTTTGGTAGGATTGCTAATTAGGTTAGTGTGGAAAATTAAAATTGGATTTTATTACTTTGTAAAAGAGCTATATATGTGTTGTAAACTACCAAATAGGTTAAATGTGCTTTTTTATCTGATAGTTCATAGAAAATTATTTTCTTATTACTTAAGTAGTCTTTTTAAGAAGTAAAATGTAAATTAAAAGTTAAAATGGAAAAAATATGCCTATAACGCTAACATGTTATTTTATAAAGAAATTTGGAGCGCTTTTTTTGTCCGGACTCCTGACGTAGCTCTATGTGCGGCGTAGGTTATTCTTGAGTTATTTTCAGGTTATTTCTGGGTTATTTTCAATAATACCGAAATAACCCAGAAATAACCAAAAAATAAAGATCGCGGGTTATTTCTGGGTTATTTCGGTATTATTGAAAATAACCCAGAAATAACCTGAAAATAACAAACTTCGTTCGCACGTGTTCGCACGTAGAGCTACGTAAGGAGTCCGCACAAAAAAATTTTTGAGAAATTTGAGAGCTATAAATGAAGTTTTCTTTGATATATATTTTTTAAATTACAACTAAAAGTTTGATTGAATCAACCATTTATAGTTAGATTTTGTTGTGGAATTTCTTATAATTAAAATAGTGCCATTAAATTGCAAACTTTCTAAACATGATCAATTGATGATCTAGGAGGATTGTAGACTATGAACGGCAGGCTCAATTGAAATGCCAACTATTTGGGCTTGGGTTGGGTCTATGTAGTTTTTTTGCTAGCTCATGGTTGGCTTGATTTTTGTTTGAATTGATGCTTTGTTATCTATTCCTAAGGTGTTTGAATTTTCCTCTTCTTCCATTTAGGAAGTATTTGATTTATTATGAGAAAGTTCGTTTGCTTCTCAAATTAACAAGTGATTCATCTCCTTGCAGTTATGAGATTTCTTTTTGTCTTGCATTATAAATAAATGTTACGAATGGAAAGAAATAATATTTGGAATTCACCTAAAATCTATCCTCACCATGTATATATATCCATATATATACCCTTTATTGAGAGCTATCTATCTTGGGCGAAACTTCTAGACAGCTTTGATCTGCTCCAAAATGGTTGGATGGATCCAAATCTATGTCAAAAAAAAAAAAAATGTTGTGTAAAAATCAAGATGCATCGAGTTGGAAAGGAGTTCTAGCAATTATGAAGAAGGAATCCATAACTTCTTGGATCAGCAATTGAATTCTTGATTACTTGATCCTTAGGTCTGGATCATTATTATTGCATGGGCAGCAGCAAAAAAGTGCCAAATTGGAGGGGATTTGTTGAGGTGGAAAAAAAAGGGGAGAAGTTTTAACCAACTTCTCAACCTATCTCTTACAAACTTTAAATTCAAAACTCTTTGATCAATAATCTATTTCTTAGTCATTTGGTATCATGCATGTTAATAATGCAAAATAACATGTACTATGGCGCATAATGTGCTGTGGTACACCCCTTGTGCCATTTTGATGGTAATCCGTTGTGCAGTGACCCGCATTATCACGTAAGTATACATGTAAATTAAGTGGTATACAGATTATGAGTTTGAGTTATCGATCCAACGAGAAACAAGTTATTCTCAAAGAGGTTTAATTACTAATTTACTAATCTTAAATTTAGTAAAAAATATTTTAGAATTTTGAAATTTTTAAAGTTTCTAAATACTAATTTCAAATTTAAAGACTAAAACTAGGAGAGAAAGGTTTTCTAATGGTTTGAAAGTCTCTTTGAATTGATTTAGTAAAACCTAAGTTTCTTCAAGTGATTTTCTATTATAAGTGTCATTTGGGGCCTAATACTTTCTTATCCTCTTCCGAGATATAACAAATGTTTGAGTTCTATATTATATTCCTAGGCATCCACATTTCTCAAAATGATTACAAATATTTAATGACAATATTCTTATTCAACTAAACTCTAGTGTTTTAATATAGTTATGCTTCTAATCTTCTTTCGATAGTCCTAGATTACAACTAATTTTAACAATTCAAATGATTAGCTTGAATATAAATTAAGATAGGAAGGTTAAAATAACAACTTAAAATATTCACTAGTTTCAAGAATCGAGCAAGGATTTCTCTAGCTTTTAAAGAGTGTCATTCCAAAGGAATAAGAAATTTTAAGTGTTACGCATTAGTTGATACTAAAATATGAATTTCTTTGATAAAATCAAATTCAATTACAAAAATAAAGGACTAAAAAACTAGATAGCAACATCATTGTTCCTAAGTCTTGATTGCCACCCACAATCTCCTCTTTGCTTGATTATAAACACACATTCTTTCCTTTACACAAGTAAAGTGTATTAAAGATGAAAATCAAAAAGTACTTTTCTTAGAAAAAGATATTCAACATAGGTGGGTGAGTTACTTTGATAAACTTTTTAATGAAGTTTCTGAAAATAC